>NC_080632.1:5912412-6172790 GCF_027887145.1 Ammospiza caudacuta | reverse complement strand
CATTCTCTGAACTGTAATGCTCTGAGCATGTTCTGCTCTCCCCTGGTACAGATCATCCTCCCAGCAAATGGGGAGTGCAGCCACCACAACTCGCAGCACCTTCCCACACAGCAAGAACCTGAAGGGGAGAGATGGCTTTCACCAGCTCCTGCAGGTTCTAATAGTGCCACCTCTCAGCTGCTGAAAGCCTGAATTTCTGTGTCGCGATGTCTTAGTTTATTGACTTAAATCTTCTGTTATCTTGTGGTGTGTTTCAAGTGTTCCCCAAGTTACTACAGTTATTTCTCCCCTGTGTTATGCCCTCCTACCCAAATGTCCCTCAAGGAATCCCCTCTCCTCCTCACCAGATTTTTCCCTGTCTGTCAAGACAACCTGGCCCTTTGGCCTATCCATCAGCCCAAACCCCACCCTTTGTTCCACAAAGTTCCCTGTTCCTCACCCTAAGATCCCAATCCCTATGCCAACCCTCTCTCCTCCCCTTGTTCTGATTTATTGTAGCCCTCAAAACGACACCCTGTGAGTCACTTTCTGGCTACTAAATGGTGTACAACCCCTGTTTGAAAGATTTTAAAAACCTGTGCACAGGGGTGCTGGGGGTAACTTCTGGTTCTCCTTTGGCAGTTCTTTCCTATGTGCCTTCCCTCTGCCTCTACTGATAAATTAGCTGCACTTTACACTGCAGAAGAGCTTCCTCTGCCTCCTTCATTCGTCCTCCAGGGGTCTTTACTGCTAGGCAGCTGGCCTAGAGGTTCTGGCTGAGGCAAAACCCTAACCTAGCCAGTGCCCGCTCTTGCCATTGTCCCTGGAACATCACAGAGCTAGCCAGGGCTCCAGAGGGGACAGTGACAGTGACCCATGCCCTCACATGTCACAACCCCCAGGCCACAAGCCCCAGCCCTGGTCCCACTGCCGGCCTCAGGAGCTCCTGGGCATCCTCAGCCCTGGGTGCAAAGGCAGCCACAGGTGCCTTCCCAGGGTGGTCTGGATCCAGGCTACAGACACACCTAAAGCATCACTGAAAGGGACATGGATGGGGGACTGCAGGTGGATCTTCCAGTGCTCACCAGCCCTGACTGCTCTCTGAGTGCACCGAAATCTCACCTGCAGCACCTTGAGTACATTTACCTTTCTCACCCATCCCTGGAACATGGTGTTCCCACATAATACACTAGCCCTTTGCAGGGAGTGACCAGCTCCCGGCTGCTCTGCTGGCCCTGGACTTACTTTTTGGTTTCCTCGCAATGAACTTAATGGACACACTCATGCGAATGCCAGCACAACATATGCTTCTTAGGAGCTCTTAGCAAAAAAACTCCACTGATGACTAGTTCTTGCACAGAGGAGGAGGTGCTGACAAGCATAAGGCACAAGCAGTGCTCTGGCGTAATTATTCCTGATCCACAGGATTCCACCCATTGCTGTTGCCAGCTGCTTTCCTCATATGTTAGAGCCAGTTCTGGACAGGGGCTGCTGCGGACAGAGTAGGAAAAATTTGGAGAAATAAAGGTGCAGCAGGTGAGCAAAAAAAAAAAAAAAAAAAAAAAACAAAAAAAAAACCAAGGGGAAAACCCTTAGAAATATAGAGCACATAGAAGTCCTTGGAGATGGTTCAGTGAGTATGCCACCAGCAGTGAGTGGAGCCCGAGGCTGCTCACTGCCACCATGGGGGCTCCTCAATCCCCTGCTGGTTTTTGTCTGATCCCTACTGAGCTCTCTCTACCCCCTTCAGCAGACACAACCCTGCCTGGAAAGGGCTCCATGCTCTGGTGTTCCCAGCTTGCTCCGGGCTACATTCTTAGCAGCACTGAAAGATGAGGTGAAACAAAGCCATTTTCTGTCCTTGCCTGCAAACTCTTCTGCTTCAGTGCCCACTGCCAGAGATCATCCCTCTGTTGGCTTGGCACTGTGTCTGCTGCTGCATCCTCGTCCCAGTCCCTTCCATCAGCTCTGTACATTGCACTCGCCTGTCCCACATCATGAACAGAGAGCTGTGTCAGAAGTGCAAAGATTGCATTTTCTTGGCCTTTCAAACAGACACAGGAAGCATGAGTCCAAATAACTTTGTTGCTTGTTCCTGACCTCCTTTTAGATAACTCTTTCCTGCTTTAATGCAAAAGTCTCTTTTCCCACATGGATGGAATGTTCTGTAATGGCAGTTGTTGAGGCTGTCAGGCACCATCGGAGTTTTCTTTTGTCTCTGATGGGGATGTGGTGAATTTTCCATTGGCACTTGTTGGTGTCACCATGGGCTGGGCTCAGCGGCCGAGTCTGCTGTCCCCAGGGGATGCAGTGGGACGCCAAGCCCCTCAGGGCTGGAATTCGGGGTTGGGCCGGATCGGAGCGCCAGGAGCCTGGGCCCGTGAGGAGCTGCTGCTGGCGCTGGCTGTGCTCAATCCGCTGTGCCGAGCAGCCGCGGCCATGGAGACACGGGCGGGAGCTGTGGCCGAGGCCGGCAGGCGGCCCAGGCCGGCTCGCAGCTGCGAGGACGCCGACAGCCTGTGCCCTGAGGCCGAGGCCGTGGCGGGCGCTTTGCGGGCAGGGCTTTTCCGAGCCGGCCGCAATGTGCTGCCTCCCGTGTGGGCCGCGGCAGAGGCAGGCGGGAGCGCGGCGGGGCCGGCAGCGGCGGGCAGAGGCCGCAGAGAGCAGCAGCCCGGCCGGGCCCGCTGCGGAGCGGCACGGAGCTGCCGGACAGCCCTCGGCCGTGTCTGTGCGCACAGGGCAGGAGCAGAGGCCGGAGCAGAGACAGGAGCAGAGGCAGGAGCCGCGGCAGGAGCCGGCCATAGCGGCAGGTCGCCGTGCCCAAGCCCGCAGCCGCAGCTCTCCCCTGCCGGCCACAGCAGCAGCCGCTCGCCTCCGAGGCTCCGGCGCTTCCTGAAGACGAGGGGCCCGGCCCCCAGCACGGCCTGGAGCCCCGCAGCCAGAGGAGCCGCCGGCGCCGCAAAGGGCAGTGCAGAGGGCGCAGGTTGAGGAGGAGGAAATGAGGCTCGCTGTGGGCCACGGTGGGGCAGCTCTGCCCTCTCGGCCTTCGCCTTGAGCCCTTTGCTTCTTTTCCAGAAGCCCTGATCCCCGTCCTCGGCCAAGGGCCCCCGCAGCCCTTTCCAGGGGTGCAAGAAAAGCTCCCTCAGTGACAGAATCACAGAGTCACTGGCTTGGAAGACAAGACACCTTCAAGATGATCGACTCCAACCCATGTCCTAACACCTCAACTAAAGCACAGCACTGAGTGACCCATCCAGTCTTCTTTTAAAGGCTTGCAGGGATGGTGAGTGCACCAGCTCCCCGGAAGGGTCTGTCCCAGGAAGAACCAAGATAACACTGGGGCCTTCTAACCCCCAGCACTTGGAGCTCTGGAAGTTTGTCTTTCTGCTTAGGCAAAGGCCATGGAAAAGGACTGGGAAAAGTAGTCACAAATAGAGTAGCCTACAGAGCCCTAAATAGATGTGCAAAGAATACAGAAAACAGAAAGGAAAAAAAAAGGCAAAACCCAAATGGCATCAGCAAAGTCTTGGGCATAAACACATAGATGCAGATGGTCTTCTCAGCCCTTTTTGTTTGTATTTCTGGGAACCAGAGGAATCCTGCTTGAGCCTCTGGGGAGATGGGTTTGGGAGGTAAAAGTTCATTGCTTTTTTTTCTCCTTGGGGCAGCTCCTGTTCCTAACATCAGCTGAGCCTCTCTCCAGCCTGATGCTTGTTCTGATTGTTGCAGCAAAACAATTTATGGCAGACAGAAGACACTGACACTTGCAGAGATGTGACTTTTTCCAATGCCAGCTGAGTGGGAGTCAGAAGAAAAACTCCAGAAAGCACAATTCCATTGGAAGATTGCCTTCCTTTTCATTCTGTAAAGAAGCTCTAGATCCACTTGCAAATTGTCAGTTATTTGTTAAGGATGGAAAGTTGTCGTTCATGCTTTTTTTCATGTGGTTTGGAAGTGGATAAGGCTCTCCTTCATTCACAAACTCCAGACCCAAGTGCCTTTGGAATATGGCCCACTGGGCAGTTTTTGCCCAGCCATGGTACTTGTGGATATAAGAAAGCAAGGGCAATGGTATTTGCAGCCAAAACCCAGCAAAGCTTGGCTCAGCCAAAACATCCTGGGGAGACAGAGGCCTCCAGCTGTTCCTAGAAATCAGCAGAGTTCCAGCCAAATGGTTCTAAGTGCAATCTCTTTGCCTGGATCAGAGCCTTGCTCAGCTGAAGAAGCAGAAAGATAGCAGGGAGTTCCCAAATGCCCATCCCGTTATTTTGGTTTTGCTCTTCTTGTGTAAGTGTGCAACTAAACATGTGTTTGTGGTTGAGCTAATGAGAGGAAAAAAAACCAAAACCAAAACAAACAAGAGGCTTATGACAGGGCCATGACATTCCACAAGAGGAATCACTGGTGTGCATTTTATGGACCTCTCTCAGTCCTATAAAAAGTATTGTAGCCCTGACTGAAAATAGACCGGTATGAACCAGCTTGGAGAGACAGAGACTGAAATGGCTTATAGGGTTTTTTTTTAAAGTGAGGAAAACTACCCAAAGAGATTATTTTGTGACATTTTAAAATAATACTATTTCAGAATTACCAACTGCAATAAATCAAGAGTTTAAAAAGTATTTTGGTATAGGAATAATTAGAAACACAAAAATGTGAAGATATGAATGCATGTTTTCATAAAAATCTTGAAATTCTAGACAAAAAAATAGATGCCCTGAACAACAATAGAAAGGCAGGTAGAACTGTACTTGAATTAGCTCTTTTTACATTACTGGAGTATTTTCCTTCAGAAGAAGAGCTAGTAGGGTATTGCTGAAGAAAAGTGACACAAGCAGGACGGGGCAACATGCCGTGCTCAATGCAGAGGCTGCCAGGGGCTGCCCAAAGAACGCCCTGCTGCAGCCAGAGCCCTCCTGGCCTGTGGCCTGCTTGAAAGCATAGAAATGTGTGCAGAACCATTGTACAAATTTTGTTTTCTAGAACATGCCCATTTTTGTATTCGGTAGATGGATACTCTGGGTTTTACAGAATACATGGGGTTTTTTCTTAAGGTTTTTTGGGAGAACTCTCAAGTTTATTTTTATTTGCATTTTACATCCAGCATGTATACAGATTTTTTAAAATTGTTCCTTTGTAAATACTTAGGGAGCAAATACACAACCATTTTTTGGGATATTGTGATTAATATTCTTAGAAAGAAAACCTTGTTGAACAAGTGTGAAAACACAGAGAGAGGGAAAACAGTGTAAAAGTCTTTTAGAACAGGGCGTGTAATAGGTAGGTTCTGTATCCAAGGGTAGAGATCTCAGAATTGTTTTGCATTGTTCGTCTGGGTTACTCGTGGCAAGCTTGCATAACAGCCCCTTTCTTGCCTCTGTGCTCTCTATCTGTTTTTTCAGAGCATCTTTAATTCTGTCCACAAATTTGATAAAGCTTTCATCTACTCCTTGCTTAACATTAGAAAAGTGTTGGGTAGGGATAGAGTTATCTGGGGTAAGAAGTAAGGAAGTTTTTGCTGCAAGTGACCACATCTTGTAATGCTTCCTTAGGTAAGGTGTCAGCTTGGTCAGAGGGTTTCTGTAAATCCCCTTCCTCAGCCAGCTGTTCAACCGTAAAATCAGACTTACCAGCATTTGTAGAATATGAGTCTGATAATGTTTTTAATTGTCTTTTCCAACGCCTTTTCCAAAACATATATTCTGCTGGGGCAAGGAGTCAGTGGGCAATATTTTTAATGTCATGGGGTACTAAAATATGTGTTGAGAACATAGCTTCTAGGAAATTTCTAAAAATATGTGAACTTCTGCCATGTACTTTGGCTATGTTTCTTAATTGTGTGAGTTCCTTATTTGAGTTAGGTTCCCATGTTTTTCTATTAGTGGCCCCTCCTCTTTTTCCCGTTTTATAATCTACGGAGAAGGTGTTAATTTTTTGTGCCATCTGCCAGTCTCCTGCCTTGGTCGCTTCTATCTTAATTAGAGCCCATGGGTCAACGTCCTCTGTATGAGAATCGGAGTCACTGTCACTGCTGTCCTTAGAGGAGGAATGAGAGCGAGCAGGCCGTGGCCTATGCTTTTTACGGCGTGTTGGAGTGAGATTTTGCAGGGGTTTTTATGGCTGAGAGAAGGCACAAAAGAGCTTGGCCAGAGGGAGCCAGCAGTGGAGCTGGAATGGCAGCAGAATGGCATGCACAGGGTTGGGGAAGTGGGGTGGTACCGTGGGGGGTTTCTGAGGTTCCGTTCGGGTGACATTGAGGGTGGGTGGGCGGCTGGAAAGCCTGGGGGTGGGGGTAAAGGAGAAGCGGGGCAGAGGGGGCGGTGGGATTGGTCTGGGCTGCCGCGGGTACAGCGTGGTGTGCTGCGGCTGGGGTGTGCCGGCATGCAGGGAGACCTCCCAGTGCAGCAGGCAGGGATGGGATGGGGATACACGCCCGGGTGCAGGTGGCAGCAGCAGGGGTGGGGGCTGGGATTGAGGGACTGGTGGCGGGGATGGGAAGGACTGCGGCGGTGGCGGGGGGAGAACGGGAGGAGGGGTAGGGGGAGCCGCAGCAGAGGTGGCTGCAGTGGGGGCGGGCGCAGTGGGGGCAGGGGAAGCCGCGGTCGGGGTAGGAGAAGCAGCAAGAAGGGTGGGGGGAGCTGACTCAGAGGAACGAGGCACATTTGCACTTGCAGATAACACACAGGATGCCGCGGAATTCGTGTTTGCCACGTCCGGGAGGGGAAGGGGGGACCACGCAAACCCCGCGGGCGCGGAGGTGTTGGGGGGAAGCGGCGAGAGATTTGCAGGGAAAGGGGCAGAGGATGGAACAGCGGCAGAGGTGGCACTGCGACCTTGGGGGGACCCGGAGGCGGAGGGCGGAATTCCAGGGAAAGATTGTTATCAGTGTGATTGGGATTTGAAGGGAGGTAGTCTGTCCCTGCTGTGGGAGGTTGCAGGGAATGTGAGCTATTTCTGTTGGCTTTCTCTAGGGCTTTAGTTATAATGTGGAACATAGGAATAAACTGAGTTACAGAGAAATCTTGGTTAGTTTGGAGTGTATGTATTGTGTTCCCAACTCGGTCCTAAAAGAAGTCTTTAGCAGTGATGTCTGTGTTAGTATCTGGAAACTGAGAAAGGATCCATTTTATAAATTTTTTCAGGTTAGTTTTTGAAAGATTATCTTTAGAGAAAGAGAAGTTGTTAGAAGATAGGATTGCTAGGATTAGTAAGTATAAATTTCTCTCGTTGTGGGATCCTTTCAATATGCTAAGTTTTGATTCCATGTTTTCCTGTTCCCTACCAGCAGACAAAAGGACAAAAAAAAAAGAGAAAAAACCAAAAAGGGGACCCAAGATGCCTGTGATAAAAGCTGTTTTAAAACTTACACTTCTTCAGCTGGGTGTGGGTCAAGGGTCTGCTGGAGGTGGTCTGCTGATGTCAGTCTCCTCAAAGACTCGTTCAGAAATCAGCTGAGGGTCGACTGGCGCGCCCCCCCCCCCCCCCCCCCCCCCGAAGAGTCCTGCTATAATGGAGGCTTTTCTTCGGGGGCCCTAGCAATCTGAAGGCAATAACGATTTCAAAAGAGATGCTGCTCCAGAGTTCCTTCAGTTCAGTGCGCCATTTATTGCGACCTTTTGCTGGGTTTCGGAGTGTCTCCAGCAGGCTGCAGGGGCCCAGATAGCGCAGTCTGGTTCAGGACAGACTGTCCGAGCCACTTAGCAAGCTTGAGTGATATCAGCTCTTTAGTGATTATCAGCTCATTATAATTTCAGCCCTTCAGCTTTCTAGGTGCCTAGGCAGGCAGATGCAGGGAGAGAGAGGAGAAGTCTGTGTGGGGCTCCACAGGAGCGTCTTTGTTGATTCTTCTGAGAAGGTTCCCAGTGACAGCTCTTCTGCCCAAGCTGGGCAAAAGCAGCTCTTTACATAGGGTACCCGGGTATCAGAAATTGTCCAATAGCAAGGGTTAAAGGAAAGTGACCTACAGTCTTACAGAGAGGTAAGCAGGGGTCCAAAGGCAGAAGAGAGGGGCTTCTAGCCCATTCACCATGACTTGGCATTTCCTATCTTAGACTTCTGCACACCAGGGAGCCCTTGCAAGGCCCTGTGCCTGCTACATTGCTTATCATTTGCCCAGTCACAAGTTACTGCAGCTGGCAAAAACAACCAGTCTGTCCTTATGGCCAAATAATAGTTGAGTGCTAGTGCAGGGACCCACCGTCTTCACTGGCGGCTCAGGAAAAACAGGGAAGGCCATTGTTACCTGGAAGGATGATGAGTCTGTATGGCAAGTGCTGGAAGGCCACGTGTCCAGCTCGGCCCAACTGGTTGAACTAAAAGCTGTTGCTATGGCGTTCCAGAAATTTTCTGCCTCTGAATTTGGTCACTGACTCTGCCTATGTCGCAGACATAACCAAGCGTTTGGATTGCTCGCTTCTGAAAGAGGTCAATAATGCAGATTTGTTTGTTATTGGAAGCCTTGGGGTGTGCAATTCAAACCCAGGTTCATTTGTGTTACATCCTGTGCGCGAGGGCGTATGTGGCCCTGAGGTCCAGCTAGCTTAGGAGAAGCAGCCGACGCCTCTGCGCATCTGAGGACCAGCCCCCCTCAACTTCCTGGCCTCGGGCTGGGCTGGATTGCGGACGTGGATAGAAGCGCGCCAATGAGTTGAGGAAAGGAGGCGACCACTTGCTGGGGTGAAAACGTTGGTTTATTGAAGATGGACGGAACCAACCACAAGAAGGGCACCGACCAGCAAAATGGCAACGAACAGGGGGAGCAACAAGGTTTTAAAGAAGAGGGGTGGAGAAAGGAGGGACGCCCAGCTAACCAATAACAGAACAACAAGGGAGGTACAAAACTTAATGGGCATACAAGAACAACCAATAAATACAAAGTAGAGGAGGGGCCCCGGGACCACAGCCAACCACAACCCCCAGAGAGAAGAAGCTTCTAGAACAGAGGGAGGAGTGGGGGTGATTGACTGGGCCCAGGGAGGAGGAAAACTTGACCTTTAAGGATAAGAAGGGGGAGGAGAAGTTACATGACCTAAGAGCTTAGTAACTAAGGGGGAGGGGGTAACCATGGAAACTCAACAGGCAAGGGAACAATGGCGGGAAAACTGTGAGGGGAAGAACCATTTACAAGAACATAGGGGAAGGTACACAAAATGAGGGAGCGAACAGGGAAACTTAAAAACACATTACAACAATCCTGCACATTCGGAGTCTCACCACTTTACCAGGTTTCATAGCAGAAGGTAATGCCAGGGCTGACAGGTTCGCTGATGCTGCGTGGGTACCGCTTCAGCCTGACAAGATTGCGCAAGCCAAAGCATCACATGATTTTTTTCATCAAAGTGCACATACTCTGCAGAAGCAATTTCAGTTAATGTTGACTGAAGCTCATGGCATTGTCAGTTCCTGTGCTGAGTGCCATGGACTTGCTGCACCTTTACCAGCAGGGGTGAACCCCAGAGGCTTAAGGGGCTTGTAGCTTTGGCAAATAGATACTACATTGCTGAGTTTTGTATGTGCATGTGTCTATTGATGCCTTCTCCTCTGCCATGTGGGCATCTGCTCAAAGGGGTTGTGATGTGATTGCTCATTGGAGGATGGCTTTTGCAGTTTTGGGGATACCTTCTTCTATGGAAACTGACAATGGCCCTGCCTTGTCTCACAAGAAGACACGTCAGGTTTTACACCTATGGGGAGTCTCACACAAACTTGGTATTCTGCATTCACCAATGGGTCAAGCTATTGTTGAACATGCTCGTGGCTCTTTAAAGCATGTTCTGGAAAAACAAAATAGGGGAATTCTGGGAGAGACTCCCCACAGTCAACTGGAAAAAACTTTATACACAATTAATCACCTTACAGTGCCAAAGAATTCAGAGATTCCTGTAATTCTGAATCATTTTCTCTCGTTGAATTCAGCAGGTGAGACGCACCTGCGTCGAGCGAAGGTCTGGATATGGGACCTTGCCACCAATAAGTGTGAGGGCCCGTGCGACCTTATCACCTGGGGCCTCGGATATGCATGTGTCTCCACAGGTACCAGGGTACGATGGATACCTGCAAGGAGTGTTTGCCCTGACTTGCGACATCAGAAACAGAATGTGGCCAGCAGGCAACCTTCAAGCAGTGGCCAAAGTGCTGACCATCAGTCACAGTCTTTGAATGATGATCAAGATACTGACCATCAACAAGCTAGCCCCTCTGCGAATGGGGTATGAGCATTTATCTTTTCCTTGTTTCTGGAAACAGATTGTTGATGAGTTAGACTCCCAGTGTTATGAGCAGATTAACAATGTTACTATACTAAAAGTTGGTAACTGACTTTTAGAATTAATAGTTAAAGTTTATGGAATGTAATGGTAGAGAATTTATAGTATAAGTATGAGATCTCTTTGACCATTCTGAGCCAATGTCTGATTGCGGTTTTGATTGATAACTGATAAACCTCTGGAGCTGTGTTTATTCTCTTTCCTGCAAGGGATCCCACAGGAGATTACAAACACTGCCTCCTCCTTTAAACAAAAAGGGGGAATTATGGGTATCCTCGGTTCAGTAGAAGAAAGAACAGAGAAAATTTCTCCCAGGCCGAGCCTGGGAAAAGAATTAAAACAATTATTATCTCTCTTTCTGTAACCGTTGTTTATAGATATGGTTCTCCAGAGTGTGCTATTCATAGTTTACCAATAGTGTGAGAGGTTTTTACTTTGAGACCAACCAAGTCTTGCCTTAGCGAGTCACATTATAAAAGACACGCTACCATCATTAAATTGCCTTCTGATTCAGCTTCTGAAGACTGGAGTCTTTCATTCCATCCCTGACTCAACAGCATCAGTTAATTATTCTACTCATTCACCTGGAGGTTGCTGAGGCAGCAGCAATGCAGTTCAATATCAAAGATTTGTTATTGTTTAGGCCACATTATGAAATCTCTTGATTATCCATGTGCAGCATGATTTATTCCTTTGGCTAATATTTGTGCTCTTGGTAAGCAGCTATGAATTATAGGAGACATTTTAGATCACAGACTCTATGGCTTCCGTCTAGGAAAAGTAATACTAAAAATGCTTTAATATGCTTCTTCTTTATATTCTTCTTTAATATTTTATTATTTTAAGCCAAGAATCACTTTTGCCTGAGTTTTCGTCTTTGCCTTTCTGGGCTGCTCCAAGATTGTATATGAAGGCTCATCAAGTCTGTGAGAACGAGGTATCTAGAATTTAGATATCTATAATTTAGAGCCAGATATCTAGAATTTATCTGTAGTCTCAGCACAGCTGTCTAATATTGTTTTAAATGCAAAATGTCCACAATATGACCCAAGACCTGCAGAACATGCCCTTGGGACATGCAAAGAAAAAATTTCATATACCATTAAAATTGATAACAAACTCTTAGGCAGCTGCATAAAGTCTCTATAGTAGGACTGCATCTTCTTTGCATTCCTTATTTCCCTCCATTCCTTATTTCCACAGGTATATTATAGTTAGAGATTTAATAATTTTGGCTGTACTTTAGTTTCCCATGTACCTGTGCCTCCATGGGAGCTTGTTTAGATAGATATAGATATATAGATTTATACATATATACATCTAGAGATTAGATACAGCTATAGATATAGATACATAGATATCCATCTATATAGATACATAGATGTATAGATATATAGATATATGAAAATCTAGCTCAGCTCGGAGGCATGACGGTCTGCAGGAGATGTTGGCAGCTGCAGATGTGCTCAGCTGGCACTTCTGCTCTTAATTCTCAAGACAAACCCAAGAGGCTTTGTTGAGGAGGTCTCCATCGGTGGGAAAGCAGCTTCATGAAGGGCAATGACTTTAGGAGTCTGACTTTTGAAACAAATTATTCCCCGTGCTGAATTGCTGTGATATTTAGCAGGTATTAATGGTTAAGGTGAAACTCACTTAAGGAGAGGGTCACACACGTATGTGACGTAGCAATCAAAAACCAAAAAGACCACACAATTGGGGTGCACTTTTTGACTCTTCACTGTCCCTACTCATGTGACTGCTAGAAGAATAGAAAGGAGAACAGCAAATTCAATTTTAAGAGTGGTGTGAAATACCAAACTAAGACTAATAGCAGAGGAATGATTGTGATTTATAAGCATGTATCTTGTTTTTATTGGAGGAAACAGACTGATTACAAACCATATGAAGATCAGTTTAATGCTTTCTCTGGGATCTTTTCACAAAGTTAATTATTTCCAATTTGCATTTTCCAACCCACCGCATTCAGCAAGAATCCTTAAACTGATCTGAACTGACCTAATTTTTCTCATAATAGAAAGCACTTATGCATGGATATTTATTAAAGATGTCATAGCCAATCTTGTCTTTTTTAAAATTTATTCTGGTGTTTCTACCATTCCTTTCAGTTAGCGACTAACGAGCAGACTTCAGATAGCTTCAGAAATTGCTTGACATGGTTTGACATGATTTGATTCTGCCTGTGTTTAACATCACTCTTTAGACGGTACTAGGTGTACTTCATGCTTTTATTACTTTTTTTGTACAGCCCTACTTAAAAATAAATGATGGAAAAATCCATAAATACTTATACAACTTGAAATAAAAGTTTCGGAGTCATAGCCATTCAGTGTATAAAATAGGTTAAAATCTGTATTATGTGTTTCTGTGCTTTTATTCTCAGCTCTAAGCTAAGTTTCTTTTTGATCCCTATATTGCTTCATTGCCTTTACTGAAGTGCAGCTTTAAAAGCATTTAAAAGCAGGCAAATCTAGGGAATTCCCTATTGTAAACACTATTTTTCTCTTTGGAAAACCAACCTTTTTTCTTACCCATAAATCACAGATCAAGCCAGGAGAGGATATTTTTCCAATATCCCTTAACTGCTTTATTAAACACTGCTCAGAGTATGTAAGGATTACCATCTAACTCATGAAATGCAAGTTGGTCCGTTCAGGCTTTACTCATTATGCAGTTCTTCAGGCATGGAGATGGATTACTCACCAGTTCCTGAGAAAAGCAGTTCTTGACCATACTAACTGCCAGACCAATCAGCACCGAGTAAAATCATGTTCTCCTGCGTGTTTGGGCTATCCGCCCTTTGTGCTCAGCTGGGTAACAACCACCAAACCAGCAACAGGACGGGCAGCCCTGCAGTGCAGATAGTTGGCACGGAGACTGATTTTGTACAGTCTTTTGAAGAGTTCTCTTGACAGGAAACAAAGCACAGGTACATGCATCTCACCCTTGAGAGACAAGGAGATCTTCAAGGTTCTGTTCTTGGTGCAGGGAAGACCTCAGCAGCATGGAGTTGTCTCTGTCAGTGCCTTCCGAGCATCTTCACAAATTCTGAGCAGCACTAAGAGATGGAACCATTTAGTCCCAGTGTGCGAACTTGTGTGCCACTGGCTTAACTTCCCACTGGATAGACTTTGCACCAGAAAAACACCTGGACCATGACTGTGCAGGGGTATCTGCAGTTGGAGTCATCTGCTGCCAATATGCTCCATTTCGATGTATATCATCATGGGATTTTCCTGGTTCAGCATTTTCCCTGAGGGAAACCAAATGGAAGATGCTGACTTTAAAGCAGAGATGCCAGCTTCCAGGAGATACAAAAGGCAGCCCCACTCTCTGGGGCTCTTTCCCCTTTGTGCTCAGATGGGTAACAACCACCACAACAGGAAGAGGACGGGCAGCCCTGCAGTGCAGGTGGCTGGCACAGAGACTGATTTTGTACAGTCCTTTGAAGAGTTCTGCTTGACAGGAAACAAAGCACAGGTACATGCTGTGAGAGTCTGTCCAGAATATCTTTCATTTTTGCCTCACAATTGTCATGAAGAAAAAGACCACCAAAAAGTTAAAAACTGTTGAGCCAGTGGGGAGGGAAAGTCATAGGCCTATTAGCTTAGTGTGTTCACAGGTGTTGTTTGCAGAACATGCCATGCTGAACTTGAAGGGGGGATGCTGCCCTTTCTGAGCAATGGATCTGGACTTTCTCCCTACCTCCCGGCCTGGCTGGTCTGAGCTCTGGGGTGGTTCCCCCCTCCAAGAGAAGACCCCTCTCGCCTGCCTTCAACCACCGTGACAGACAAACAGAGATGTGAGCCTCTTCATCAGAGAACCAAGACAAGAAATCACCATGCAAGAAAACCCCCCTCGCACCTTCTTCCAGGGACTGGGACTGAACACGCCCCCCAGCACGGGGGAGGTGTGCACGAAGGGGGGAAAGTCTGCCCAGAATAAACGCACCTGCAAGCATTGGGCCATGAAAACAATGACTGTGTACTCCCCCTCTTTGTCTGTTCTTTGCCCTCCTTGGTGACCTTTGTTTCAGCTCCCCTTCACCTCTACAAAACACACTACAATTTGAGATGCAATTCGGCCGTGCTTTGAGATCTCCCTGGATGTGCCCCAGTGAGCTTCCCCGGCTGGACCCCGAAGGATTAAAGTGGCACCACGACTCGGTAGCTATAGCTCCCCCTGTCATTCTTTCCTCCCTCTTCCCTAATCTTCTCCTTTGCTTCCCCAAATCCCCTCACCAATGCATATCAGTTGTAGTTATTTCAAAAAAGCTGAATTTTGTCCATTTGTTACTGCAAATCCCCTGTGCCTTGCTGGTTATTTTTCCACCAAAAAATCATCGCGTCACCCGTCCACCGGAACAGACTGTGACACATGCATCTCACGCTTGAGACACAAGTAGATCTTCCAGGTCCTGTTCTTGATGCGGCAAGACCTCGGCAGCATGGAGATGTCTCTGACAGTGCCTTCTGAGCATATTCACGAATTCGAAGCAGCATGAGAGATGGGAGCATCTATCCCCAGTGTTTGAACATGTTTGCAGCTGGCCTAACTTCATGTTGGACAGGCATTTCACCAGAAGAACACCTGACCCATGACTGTGCAGGGGTATCTGCGGTTGGAGTCATCTGCTGCCAATATGCTCCATTTCAGTGTATATCATCATGGGATTTTCCTGGTTCAGCATTTTCCCTGAGGGAAACCAAATGGAAGATGCTGATTTTAAAGCAGAGATCCCAGCTTCCAGGAGATACAAAAGGCAGCCTCACTCTCTGGGTCTCTCTGCCTTTTGTGCTCAGGTGGGTAACAACCATCACAACAGCTATATACAGGCACGAATTGAACGGGACCGTCTGAATCAGTGTCGTGAGCTGTTTATTTCACACATCAGTCTCGCTACATTGTTAGGACAATGGAGACAGTATATTCACAGCTCTCTGATTCCAGTGGAATGCCAAGGATACGTCACATTACAGGGTAGCATAAAGCCATCTCTACCTAGGTTTCAGCCAATCACACATAGAGCAAAGAATTATTGACAATAATTCTATCCAATCGTATGAAACACACATAATGGTATTTAACACAATAGGGACTAATTTTCTAACACAGCGGCTCATTTATGAGAGACAAAGCACAGAGACTCATTCATACTAACCTTCTAAAGATATACATTAAATAAAGTTGTTGCAATCTATAAGGACACATCACAGGTGCTTATTGTTCTGTTTGTCATGTCTACTACTTACAAAAGTTTTCACTGTATTAGCAATGTTCATAACTCTGCTGTCTGAGGCCTGCCTTTTTAACCACTTTCTCAAAACCCTCTAATTTTATAAATCCCAACAGCCCCACTCTCTGTGTACCCAAAAAAAACCTTCATACTCTTGTCGTTTTTGGCAAAAAACCTTCAACTTGTTGCGTTTCATAGCCGTACTGTAAAATTTGTGCTTACTCTCTGCTGGAGGCCTAGTCATGCTGATTCTAGGCATTGCTATGTTACAGCACAGCAACTTATATCTGTGAAGGCCCAAGCCTTGAAAGAGGTATGAACCATGTCTGACAATAGTTACAAGTCATTGCTTAAAAAACTCTTGTCGATTCCAGGGTCTTAATTCAAAACCTTCCTCCATCTCTACACCTTCGTCTACTATTTCTGTGAGATTCTGAACACTCTCTGTGCTTCTACTTCCTAATTCTGTCTCTTGAATGACAAAATCTTCTCGGACCGTTTTGTTCATCATTTGCCACACACACTGAAATACGCAGGCTATTACTTTCAATATTAATACCAGAACACCCAATACATAACGACCTATCTTGCAAAGTTGCCTTAGCCAAGGTGCAAAGCTCCATTCTTGAAACAAATCATCTATCCAGGAACCACCATCTTCTTTAATTTGAGCTTTCAGATCTTTCAATTTTTGTATGCTTTTGTGAATGGATTCATAATGATCAGACAAATTCATACAACACAATCCTTCAAATTCCTCACAACCATGCCCTTGTGCCAGTAAATGAAAATCGATTGCTGCTCTGTTTTGAAGAGTTTGATGTCTAACACTATCAACATTGGTTAACATATCACTAATTGCAGAGGATGTGGCATTAGCTCGTTTGCTCAGCCAGCATCCAACTCAATCTAATTGTTTCAATGCCACTGCTGAAGCCAATTGGGGTAAAAACAAACCTGCTGAAACCTTTCTGGCATCTTTCCAAGGCCTAAAATCACTCTGACAGTTCTCCTCATAATGAGGAACCGCTCTCATTCTCCTTTGTTTCTTTTTCATAACTGCTTTGGCAGTGGGTGGGATTATAGTGAGCACCCCAATGCTACAAGGGCCACCTTCAAGGTGTGCTGGAATACGTTGCCAAGCTCTGTCTCCACAAATGAACCAATACCCCTTTGGCAATTGCTGTGGATATTGATCAGCCTCAGAAAGCACATCCCAACTGTTTGAAAAATTACACCAAAACCTCAAATTTCTATATGCAAAATAATGGGGGGTAACATTGTACTTTGGAGGATCACCTTTTCGCCAGGCACTAGCTATGAAAGTAAAGCAAAAATCCATGGTTAAAGAGCCAAGGATTTCTAATTCTTGAGGTTCAGATGCTGCCTTGGGAAGCTTTTTGGACCAAACGTTCCAATTCAATGAGGGATTGTTTCCATTGTCAATTCCACCTGGCTTACCATTGGATTGTTTTTGACCAAAGGCAATTCTTTTACTGTTACACCAACAAGACAGGTTGAAAAAGGTTTTTCTGGTTCCGAGTTAGACAAACATATAGTATCCAAGCCAGCTGCCTTGGCTAAGGTTACCCAAACATTTGTTTTCGGTTGTTCCACAGGCAAATCTGCACGACAAAAAACAATTAAAATCCACCAATATGAACATACAACTTGAATTTGCTCCATCTTTTTCTTGAGCTAAGTTTTGGCAGAATCCTTGCAGATATATCAATTTTAAAATTTTGTTCTCCACAAAAACAATAACCTAAACATTTGCCAAAAATCAGCTCTGTTAAACAAACATTCAGCATATAATTGACAGACTCATAAATAACATTAACACAAAATCAGATTTTGCCAGTTGTACTGATGCACAAAGAACGTCAGGCACAAGGAACGTCAGGCGTGACCCGGGATCCCTCTGTTTGGCTCACGTCAGTGTACTTGCTTCCTCGGTTCTGGGCTCGTCAACAGGTTCTGAGGTGCGATATGGTTTGACATTTTTGGCAGGGACCCACTTAATTCCAGCACCTGTAGAGACAGAAACATACCATTTGCCCCAGGTTATTAACCAAAAAGGACCTTCAATCTGTCCAGATTCAGGGTTTCTAATTAGAACAGGAGAATTTTCTTTCAGCTTTGGCTGTGTGTTATTTGAAAAGTGCCTAAAGATTGGTGGATCAGGTTCTGCACTCAAATTGTTTTGAAAATTAAAAACATACAAAGCCTTGTTCAGCCTCATCTGTGGTGTGATCTCACCTCTCCCTCTCTGTTGATCTAAAATGCGTTTTAATGTTTGATATGCCCTTTTAATAATTGCTTGGCTTGTGGGAGAGTGAGGAATACAAGGATGTGCCGAACACCCCATTCGTTTAGAAATGTGGCCAATTTTTGAGATATGTATGTGGGACAATTGTCAGTTTTTACTTCTTGGGGTACACCCAATGAAGCAAAATCTTGCCAAAAATGATGACAGGCATGATTGCCTGTTTCACATGTGTGAAGGGAAGCAAAAATTGCAGCTGAGAACGTGTCCACTGAAACATGAATATTTTTGGATTTACCAAAGGAAGGGTATTTAGTGTTGTCTGTTTGCCATAACTGCAGACTTTGCAAACCTCAGGGGTTGACTGCTCCTGTAGAAACAGGAGGTTGCACAATCTGACAATCAGGGCAAGTACTGGTGATAGCTTTAGCTTGACTTTTAGAGATTTGAAACATTTGTACAAGTGCTTGTGCATTTTGGTGAAAAAAAGCATGACTCAGTTTTGCTTGTTCAAAAATGTTTGGCAAAGTATTTGAAATAACCATTGTCAGTTTGTCCGCTCTCGCATTTCCTTCCACTAAAAATCCAGGAAGCAAAGAATGAGCCCTGATGTGAGAAACAAAATATGGATTAGTTCTATATTGCAAGGTTGTAAAAAGACATGAAAGCAAACGATATAAAGTTTCATTGCTAACATCCTTTAAAATTGACCCTTCTAATCTCTTAACCACATTAGCAACATAAGCAGAATCTATGATTAAATTAAAAGGTTGAGGGAAAAGCTGAAAAGCCCAAACCACAGCAGCAAGCTCGACAATTTGAGGAGATCCTTCTACTGTTTGAATATCAGACTCCCAAGCATTAATTTTTTGATTCAACCTAGTTATGACTGATTTGTGACTTTAGCCAGAGCCATCAGTGAAGAGGGTCACTGCATTTAAAGGTTCTTCACTTAATTTAGGTTTTTCTCTGAAACTCAATTTTGCCTGCAATAGTTTGTGAGCTGGGTAGTGAACAGAACAAACACCTGGGCAACCCAAGAATGCATATTGTAAATCATCAGAATTTTGCAGTGCCCAATTGAGGTAATCTTATTTCAATGGCAAATAGATAACTGAAAATTCTTAGCCTGCTTAAGTTAACAATCTGGTTCTGGCCTTAATTACAATGTGTGCAGTCATTTCTAAAACTGAAAATAATCTTTGGAAACCTGTAGGGAGGAAAAATCCACTCATTTATTAACAAAGGATCTGGCTCTGAAGGGTCCCACTGAAAAATGAGACCACAAAGTTGCATCTTTTCTCCTAAAACTGCAAAAAAGAAAGGGCTTTCTAGAACACAGTGATGAGCTTGTCTTCTTTGGAGAGCTTCTGTGATCTTGTCAAGGGCTGCACAAGTGTCAGGGGTTAAAGTTCTTGGTGAAGTGATGTTGCAGCTTCCTCTCAGCAAATCAAAGGGTGGGCCCAGTTCATCATTGGTAATTCCCAACACTGGTCTGACCCAATTGATTTCTCCCAGAAGTTGTTATAATTCTTGCAGGTTGTGGACACTGGTCCAGATCTGTATCTTTTGTGGTGTTATTGTCATCTCAGTCATCTTCCATCCCAGGTACTTCCAGGGTGGAACTTCTTGAATTTTTGTTGCAGAGATTCAAGTCCAGATTTTTGGATTTCAGCGACAACACAGGCACAGGTTTCTTCCATCTCTTCCTGTGTAGAAGCTGTGATGCACAAATCATCCATGTAGTGTAAAATCATGGATCTTGGAAACTTCTGTGAACTGAGGACAAAACTTGTACAACAAGACACTAGCAAATCATATACATCATGACAACCATATCTTATGACAGGTAGAAAGTTGTTTTGGTTGGAATGTTTACATATGACAATCCTTTTTTAACATGACCAGGTTTACAACAAGCAAAGCAATGAGGCCTTTTGTCAGAATCCAGCCGTAGAGTGCTAACAGAATTTTCCCAATTTTTTCTTGTTTTTCTAAAAGCTTTTCAATTTTATCCATTCGTTGTGTCAAATTAACTTCCAATGTTTTTCCCAAAGCATTGACCTGTAAATTTGCAAGATTTTGTGAACCCATAAGTCTGCTGCAAGCTGTTAGCATCTGGGTAATGGTTGGAGGCTGATCAGGCAAAGTTAAAATCATTTTTCTATATTCATCATTAGCATTTACAAAAGCAATGTTTTGAACAATATAGGAACAGGCTTGTTCATCTGGACATTGCCTTTCAACTGCTTGAGTTAATCTACCCAAAAAAGAACCATAGGATTCTGTTTCACCTTGTTTGATCAGTGGAAAAGAATTTAAAAGTGTGCCAGCTGGCTCAAGTGAAAAAAAGGCCTTCCTTGCAGCATCTTTAATGTCTGCTAATACAGGCCGAGGCAGGTCTACTGCTTGATTTTCAGCGCTATGTTAAGATGAGTCACCTGCTAATCGAGCAACATCTAAATCTGCATAATCAGTATTTGCTTATCCTTCAACAAACTTATTAAGAAGTTTTTTCCATTGTAATTCCCATAGGTGGTACTGTGAATTGGTTAAAATCAGAGAAGCCACATTTTGACCGTCAGCAGGGACTAAATCATAAGAGTTAAAAGTACTTTTTAACACATTGTTAAAATAGGGAGAAGAGAATCCACTTTCTTTCAAATCCTGACGTAATTCCTTTATATCATGGTGAGTGAGTCTTTCATATTGTGGGTTTCAATCATTCCTAACATATCTTACTGGTAATGCAAGGAATTGTTTCTTTGAGTCTAAATCTTTTTCTAATCTTTGATTAATTGATGGCCAATTCGGCAATCTTAATGGGAAATCAGAATTAGAGCTGAAAGTTTCACTTTGTCTAATTATAGTTTGCATTTTATTTCTATCTTTCATCAATACTTTTTCTGATTCAGGGGAACAGACAATTTCACTAACAGCAGCTGTTCTGGGAAGTCTGCCAATGTCCGAATTCTTGGCAGGGACATTGCTGTAGCAACAAGCTTTTCCGGGAATTCTGTCAGGGTGAGCATGAGGTCACACCTCCAGATTCTTGGCAGAGACCTCCAAACAAGATGCCCCCCTTGGAGCCCTGCCATGAGGGACAGAGGAGTGCTCCATCCAACAACACACCTCCTCTGAAGCCCTGCCCAAAGGGGCCGGGAAGGAGGCGTGTTCCCTGGATCGAGGAACAAAGCCAAAATTTGCCTCTGTGTTTGTCCTTGAACTTATATCTCTGATAAAGTTAGGAGCATTAATGCATGTTTCACAGTGTCTCCCTGCCAATGAAAACTCAGCTGGAGGGCTGCCCACACCAAACTGAGGATTTAAAATTCTATCTTTTCTCTCAATAGCAAAAGAAACAGACTCTGAGTTTTTTAAAACTTCAGCTTGTTTTTTTCCCAGAGATCTTTTGAAAATGTTCTGCTCTTTCCTCCAACCTCTGCCTGGGCAGAGCCCCCCTAGCTTGACTCAATTCCTGGCTGCCACTGCCAACCATTACATTCGACCTCTCTCCTCCCCTGCTCTCTGGAAACAAGGCTGCAGCTCCAGCTATTTCACCCTCTGTATCAAAAGCCTGACGAACCACAGAAAATCCAGGCAGTGACTTATTTGAACAATTCACCAAAAAAGAACTCACTAAATCCCCAAGCACCCAACACACTTGAACTGAATCTGGAGCGGTACTTTCCTGAGAAGGGACAACAGTGGTAGGAGCAGCCCCCAAAGCCCCCCGACCAGGGAAAGTAGACTCTAAATCAGTTTTTACTGTCCTTGCTTGTACAATTTTAGAACACACATTTCCTTTATCACAAAACTATCACAAAACCTGTTTTCATGTCCCCTTTCCACACATCTTACACCCTCCCCTGAACAAATTTCACATATTTTAACATTCCCGGAATGTAACGAAAAGTCTGAACAGTTTTCCTGACTCTGCAAGAGTTCCTTTTTTCCCAGAGGGAGGGACGGAAGGCTGTTCACGACTGCAGGGACACTGGAAAGCCTGGAAGAAACAGAGGACACAACACTGTCCACAGAGTCTGGAGATACACCCGATAAATTCCCCGAGAGGGATGCAGGCTCCGTTTTACTTGGATTTAAAGAGTCTGAGCAAGATATTTTATTTTGTGAGTCAGAACTGTCTTTGGTTAGTATCAGTTTGTTTAAAACACTCCAGCAAAGCCCTGGAGGCAGTTATAAGTACACTTAGGCTCTCATCTTTTTTGAGAGAGAACAAGTTTCCAGTGGAGAGAGAACAATAGATTTTCTAGTTTATCTGATCCCAAAACTCAAAGGTAAAAGCAGACTCTAAATTTATATTTTGAGTATTCGTTTTCACCCAGATGAGTAAAATTTTAAGCTCAGTTTTTGAGATATCTGAATGTCCTTTTTCCTCTAACATTGTCTCAAGCCGATAAACGACGTCCCATTCTGTTTTAAATAAATGATTTCCCATTTTCGTCACCCAGGCACCCCATAGAAAAAGATTACTTACAATCATATCAGCTGCAGGCTAAGAGGGGGATGGTAAAGTCCTCCTGATTAACACCTGGGTCTCCAGCGGCCGGGATTTTCCACAATTTTCTTTTTTATTCTAGTCTACTTTCCTCACACGAGCTCACCATTTTGCCGCGGCAGCCATATACAAGCATGAATTGAACGGGACAGTCCAAATCAGTGTCGTGAGCTGTTTATTTCATACATCAGTCTCAGTACATTGTTAGGACAATGGAGACGGTATATTGACAGCTCTCTGATTCAAATGGAATGCCAAGGATACGTCACATTACAGGGTAGCATAAAGCCATCTCTACCTAGGTTTCAGCCAATCACACATAGAGCAAAGAATTATTGACAATAATTCTATCCAATTGTACTAAACACGCGTAATGGTATTTAACACAATAGGGACTTATTTTCTAACACAATGGCTCATTTATGAGAGACAAAGCACAGAGACTCATTCATACTAACCTTCTAAAGATATACATTAAATAAAATTGTTGCAATCTATAAGGACACATCACAAGGGCTTATTGTTCTGTTTGTCCCAACTGCTCAACTGCTTAGAAAAGTTTTCACTGTATTAGCAATGTTCACAACTCTGCTATCTGAGGCCTACCTTTCAAACCACTTTCTCAAAACCCTCTAATTTTATAAATCCCAAAAGCCCCACTCTCTGGGGCTCTCTGCCATTTGTGCTCAGCTGGGTAACAACCACCACAACAGTAACAGGACGGGCAGCCCTGCAGTGCAGATGGCTGGCACAGAGACTGATTTTGTACAGTCCTTTGAAGAGTTCTCTTGACAGGAAACAAAGCACAGGTATATGCATCTCACCCTTGAGAGACAAGGAGATCTTCCAGGTTTTGATCTTGATGCCGGCAAGACCTCGGCAGAATGGAGATATCACTGACAGTGCCTTCTGAGCATATTCACAAATTCTGAGCAGCACTGAGAGATGGGAGCATCTATCCCCAGTGTGGGAACAGGTTTGCCGCTGGCCTAACTTCCCACTGAATAGACATTCCACCAGAAAAACACCTGGCCCATGACTGTGAAGGGGTATCTGTGGTTGGATTCATCTGCTGCCAATATGTTCCAGTTCGGTGTATATCATCATGAGATTTTCCTGGTCCACCATTCTCCCTGAGAGAAACCAAAGGGAAGATGCTGACTTTAAAGCAGAGGTGCCAGCTTCCAGGAGATACACAAGGCAGCCCCACTCTCTGGCACTCTCTGCCATTTGTGCTCAGCTGGGTAACAACCACCACAACAGCAATAGCACGGGCTGCCCTGCATTGCAGATGGCTGGCACAGAGACTGATTTTGTACAGTCCTTTGAAGAGTTCTCTTAACAGGAAACAAATAGCATTCTCATGAAAATAAACTGCAGATGTAGTAGTGGTAACTGTCATAAAAATGACTCAGTAAGATGTGGGGCAGAAGGGTTTTTCAGGAGGGAGAAAAATCAACTCCACCAAAAATCCCTCACAAACCATCAAACACAATAAAAAATCCCCTGAAAAGCAACACAAAAACACCCCCCCCCCTTAAAAAATAAAACAAAAAACTCAACCAAAAAGACAAAACTCCAAATCCCGTCTATTTCTTTGAAGTTTTTTTTGCTCTGATGACTGGTTGGAAGTCAGGAGTCTAAAGAGAATTTAGGAAGCTGAAAATTCTGTTCAGTTTGGCCACTAGCATACATGGACTTGCCTAAATTATTTGCTAGGTCACAGCCTTCTGCTGATTCCAGAACAGTTCCTGCTTCAGCCTTTAGCAGAGAGGGATGCTCAGGCAAACCCAAGCCGGTCCAAGGTGCCCTCAGAGGCAGCAGGAACACCCAGAGCGCTCTCTCGCTGCCTTGGAGCACAGCACTGCTCAGGGGAGTCCTTAATGGCCCTGTGACACCAAACTCAGGAGGAGCATTTGGTACAGCTCTGCTGACACCTGCACACAATGCACTGTCCCTAAGACAAGAAACACACTGGATGTACCCAGCATCTCCAGGTGCCTCTTCTCATTCTGCTGTTTCAGGGAGACGAAGGAACTGCCCAAGCTTGAGTTCCCAGGTTTGACAGAAGGGCTTCCTCGAGGTAATGCTGCTGCGGCAGCAGAAGGGGACCAAGGTATTTCTTCTCCCTCTTTTGTCTTTGGGATTGTTTCCTACCCACGGGGGAATTCCTGGTCAGGTGCGGGCAAAGCAAATTCCTCAGGTCCTGAAAGATCCACCTTACCAACCCATCTGATGCTCAGTCCTAGATAGCTGATCTCTTGGCCAACCAGGAGATGAAGGAGGTCTCCAATCACAGCTGAGGATCCAACCAGGTTTATTGAGGGCGAGGCAGAGGGTCCAGGAAGGGTAGAGGTGAGGAGAGAGGCAGGGGCACAACCACAGTCAAAGGGAGGCTGGTGGTGGAGCCAGGGGCAGGGGTGGGGCCAGGGTTTATAACTCAAGCCCAAGCTTAATTCCCAGGTTTGACAGAAAGGCTTCCTTCAGGCAATGCTGCTGTGGCAGCAGAAGAGGACCCCAGGGCATTTCTTCTCCCTCTTTTGTCTGCGTGATCGATTCCTCACTGCGGGGGAATTCCTGGGCAGGTGCGGGCAAAGCAAATTCCTCATGATCTGGAAGAGCCACCTTACCGACCCACCTGATGCTCAGTCCCAGATAGCTGATCTCTTGGTCAACCAGGAGATGAAGGAGGTCTCCAGACACAGCTGAGGATCCAACAGGGTTTACTGAGGGTGAGGCAGGGGGTCCAGGATGGGTAGAGGTGAGGATGTTAGCGTTCAAAAACACATAATCACAGGGGATTATATGCGGTGCTTTTTATTAAGAGCTCTGGGTGTCAGGGGTATATTCAACCCAAATCTGACTCCGACCATACATCCGAAATGATCATGTTTTTATACTCTATTGTTATATAACTTTCATGTTAATTTTTAAACTTATATTGTTCTATTGTAGACATAAATTTAGCCCCTCTCTGAATTTCCAGCATAGTTTCTCATTATTCTTCTTATGGTTATATAATAATTACATTTAATTACTAAACAATGATAACATCTAACAATTATATAATTTATCATACTGCTTACGCAGGTGCAGTTGATCTGGGAAAGCACAAAGCCTAACATTTTAGATTCTATCTTTAACTTTTTCCAGGGCTCCACTATCAAGGAGAGAGGCAGGGGCACAACCACAGTCGAAGGGAGGCTGGTGGTGGAGCCAAGAGCAGGGGTGGGGCCAGAGTTTATAACAGAGGAAAGGTGGGCAGGGGCAGGGTACAGGGAACCAATGAGGAGAGGGATCAGAGGAGGAGCCAAAGTGGGGTGACGAGGAGTACACCAATGAGAGTGGCAGGAGAGGGTGGTCTTAAGAGTAAAATCCAGTGGGGAATGGAGGAACATAGAACTTCCTAGAACTGGGAAGGGAGCCACGGTTGATTGACATTCAAACAGGAGTGTCCTCCTAAGGCATCCCCGTCCCATTCTCCTTGGGTCCCCTTCTGCACTCTTGTCCTGAACCCACAGGAGCTGACAGGTGCCGGCTAGCTGCTCCTGGAGTGACGGGTGGAGACCACGAATCCTGCCACTCCCAGGTTTTCTGCAAGAACACCCGAGTAGTGGCTCTGTCTGTGACGTGGTGACACAGGTGAGAGCAGGACTGCGAAGCACTGAGGTGAAGGAAGGAGCGGACACACATATGGGTGCCAAGGCGCTTTATTGACCCAGGCAGGGCCAGTAAATGGTGTCAGTGAAATAACTGTTGGGGAGTCACTTATAAAGGGCAAGGGCCTGACAGGAGGAGACACAAGGGAACCAATGAACGAAGCCAAGGGGAGGAGTGAGGGACATAACAAACCAATAAGAATGGCACAGGGGAGGGAAAAGGCTCAGGAGACAAATCATATCTTCAGTAAGGTATGATTGACAGAGAAAATTCTCAAAATAAAGGGAGGGGGTGGTTACAATGATGGACAGGTAACTGGCTGGAGGAATAAACCATTAGGAGGGAGAACATGGGGGAACTGAGGGTCAAACCAAAATCTTAACTTATAAGAAATAACCAACTTTAAAATAAAACCCGTGTAGAACACACAATGCTACATCTCCCTCTTTTTTGTTTTAAACAAGGGAGGGGGACACTGTAAAAAGGACAAAGGCCAGTCCATGGAGAGGCCACTGTAAAAGGAACAAAAATCCCCCACATATCCAATTTTGGGCAGTTCAAATATGTCCACGTATCGGTGGACACCTTCTCGGGGGCAGTCTTAGCCTCAGCCCACACTGAAAAAGCGGCAGATGCAAAAAACAACTTCCTCAAAAAAAGAGAGAACGTTCCAGTGTTAGATTAGCATTTTGCCTGTTCCAGAAAGGCATTTAATATATGCATGATAAGCAAAAAAACAGGAACCAGGTGGAAGTCTAGCGCACCGGCTCATTTTAAGAGCTGTAACAAAATGATCATAAAGTTGTTGCTTTGCAATTTGGGCATCCCATCTACCATCAAAACAGATAATGATAGGCCAGCCAGCTGCAGTGATGCTGCTAGGGCATCTGCCCTGCGGTTTCCCTCGGCAATAAACTCAGGGAGGTCGGTGTGTGATCTTACATGCATTACAAAGAAGGGTTGCTCTTGGTGGGAAACCAGGTGTATTAAACATGAGAGCAAGCAATAGATGGCAGGATTGGAGACTTCTTTGAGCACTGCATGTTCTGCCTGGGACACTACGCCTGCTACATAGGCCGAATCGATTACCAGATTAAAAGGTTGTGGAAGCTTCTCAAAGGCCATGATGACTGCATCTAAGTCAGCAACTTGTGGAGAACCCTCCACAATCTGAACATCTGCTTCCCACTGCTGAGTCTGAGGGTCCTTCCAAGTAATGACTGACTTGTGGGATCCCCCAGATGCATCTGTAAAAACTGTCAAGGCTTTGAGTGGGCAGCGACTTTGAATCTCTTTTGGAACCAAATTAAATTCAACATTAAACAATTTGTGGCCTGGATGGTCAATTGAAATTTGGCCAGTGTAGCTGTCTAGTGTGAACTGCAAACTCTCATTAGACTGCTATAAATTATCCACCGTGTCCAAAGATATCCTCCCCGTGGATGGCTGTATAGGGAGATGAATGCATGCAAAATCACACCCCACTGACACACGCAGGTGAGCCCTAGCCCTCGTTATCAGCTGAGCCATCAGTTCTTGTGGCTTGGTGATGCTCTTGGACAGTTAGTGACCCAGGAACACCCACTCTATAACTAAGAGGGGGTTGTTTTGGTCTGCGTCCCATTGGAAAATCAACCCATACAGATGCGGTAGTCTACCCAGGATTATGAAGTCAAAAGGCAGATCCTCACGACACTGGTGGTGTGTTGACTTGAAATGATGGATTGTACCTTCTCAAGTGCAGCCTTAGCCTCCAAAGTCAGGGCCCTCGGGGAATCCAGGGTCTCCTCCCATTTTAACAAGTTGAAGAGAGGGGATAAATCTTTTGTGGTGAGCCCCAACCAGGGTCTGATCCAGTTTAGGGATCCACAGAGCTGGTGCAAGTCTCTTAGGGTTTTAGGGTTAGTGTGAATAAGGATTTTTTGGGGTGTAATGGTACAGCGGGTGATCTCAAGGCCCAGAACTTCCAAGGCAGCAGGCGTTGGACTTTCTCTGAAACTCAAATCCTGCCACTGACAAGGTTGTAATAGTGTCCTCTAAGGTGCGTGCAAGCATGTCGTCATGAGGGGCAGAGATAATGATATCATCCATTGCAGTGGTTCAGCTTGAGATAATTGCCCAGGCTAGCCAGCCAGCAACCGCTAGCAGCACAGGGAGCACTGGTCCCAATAGCTGCGCTTCAGGACAGCGCCTCAGGCAGTGCCCAGTGTTATGGCTAGGGATGCTGCCAGGTATGGATGAGGCCGAAAGCAGGCTGCGGTAGACAGGAATAAAAAGCGCTCTCTGTTTGGGGCAAGTCTAGGCTTTAATGATGATCCCAAGAAGCCAGCAAGCGAAGAGGAGGAGGGAGGGATTTCATGAACTTATAAAGGGTGGAGAGTACATGGGTGGAACCAGGTCGGGAGTGAATGGTAATCCAGGGAGGAGTGGGGTACATCAGATTGACACAAAGAAAGCACTAATGAAAACAACTTAAGGGAGGGACCCTGGCCCCTGAACCAATCACTCTGAGCCCTAGACAGAAGATTCCGGAGAAAAAGGTGGTGGCAGGGAGTGACTGGCAGGGCACCAGGGTGGGGTGGAGGAAGGGATACATTGGGTTACTGGGGAAACTGGGGAATGGTTTAAAATAGATACAATGGTAGTCATAATAACTGGGGTGACTGGCAGTAACTGGGAAGGGAGGGAGAACCAGGGCATAACCATTTTAACATAGAGGGGGAACGGAACAAACCAACACAACATGAAATCTCCCCCTTTTTTGTTTAAAAAGAAAAAGAATTGAAAGCTCAAATAGAAGTAAACTGAACTGAACTATTGTCCTCTGAGTCCGGGTATTGGTCTCCGTACCAGGGGTGACTCATCGGTGCCGAAGCCCATTGATCTTCTTCTGGAGCCTCAACTTCATAAGATTGTTCCTCTTCCAAGGCCACCACCTGGTTGACACTTGGAGTGAATGTTAATTTGTTCGACAGTCTCTTAACTAAGCTCCAAATAATGGAAAAGGCAACCAAAACTACAACTAAGATAAGGAGAACTAAAACCACAGTTTTTAAAATCAACCCCACCCAACTGGAAAGGCCCCATCCTTTGAAAATGTCCCCCAGCCAGTCTGTCATCTCCTTTTTGATGTCATGTACTAGATCTTGCATCTTATTCACGGAGGCGCTCGCGTCCTCGGCCTTAGATGACAAGTTCAAGCAGCAGAGGCCCTCAAACTCCTCACAGTGATGGTTATGTAAAAGGAGCAGGAAATCTAATGCTGCCCTGTTTTGGAGCCTTGCCTTCCTTGTTTTTTCCTTGTCTGATAGGAGGTCTGACAGAGCGGCTGATGTAAAGTTGGCTTGCTTAGTGACCCAACACTCTAGGTGGGCCAATTCACCTAGAGCCTTGGCTATGGATACCCAAGGCAAAACAAGGTAACTGCAACCGTTTTTGGCTTTGACCAATGAGTAATTTCTGAGTCACACTCAGGGTTGAAATCTGTGATGTCTCTTTTGGGTCTGGCCAAATTTAGTGTGACGATTTTTGCTTTCCAGTTCTTAATTTGGGACATGTTGGGCATAATCAGCAACAGCTGTCCGATAGTACAGGGACCTCTGATTAGACGAGAGGGGATGCCTGCCCACACTTGGTCTCCACAAATTGAAAACACACCTCTGTGTAATGTGAAGTGTCTGCTTCCAGTAGTGGATGGTGCACTTATTTTGGTGACAATCTTGCACCGACGGGCGGTATATTCCACTTTGAATTGCAGCACCACCTGGAAGCTTTTATCAGAAGGGTCAGGGGTGAAGGGAGGGACAAACTGAAAACAAAGAGAAGCACTGGCGGAGCCGAGCAATTTGAATTCAAGGGGTTCAGAGTCCAAAGGGACCAGCCCTTTAAACCTGTTCCTCCAATCTACCCTGGGGTCAAAACTAGATGGAATGGCGACCCTTTTGGGGACCAAGGGAGCAAAGGAGGTGGCAAGGGTAGGAGGAAAATCACTAGGAGGGAAAGGAATCCCCACAAAGCATGATGACATTGGGTCCTCTGCTGAAGTGGTGTCCAAGCATATATGGTCCTGGCTGAGGGCTTGAGCAAGAGTCCACTTTGGGAACTCAGCACATCACTCTGGATGTCCAGAGTTGCCGAGACAACCCTTGGGGGGCTTGGAAATCCTGGAATGTTTCCAGAAGCCCCTGGTGGCTTGACTTTGACCCTTCGAGGCATGTGGCACCTGTTTGAGGACAAGAGAGTCACTTAGGAATGAGTGGTGTAAGAATGATGTATTTACATGGTGAAAGATAGATTTTAGGATTTTGGTGCAGGGGGGTTATGGAGACAAGATGGAGGGATCAGGGCGTTTTGTCCTTCTTCTTTCTTCTTCTTGTCATCCATTTTCTGTGGTGATGTTGGCACTTCGGGATTGGTCCTTGGTGAAGGTGCACTTGCTAATATTGGTGAAAGGTATTGGGAAATAAAGGTAAATATGATGTACATGGTTTTTAGTATAAAAATAGATGACCACCCAGTGGGAGGTCAGAGTGCCCTTGGCTGCCTTGCTGGTCAGACCTCTGTCGGGCTGAAAAAAAAGTTTATGGATAAGAAATAATAAACAATTTGAAGACTGAAAATCTGAAGAGTCTAGACTGGTCCTTTGAAGTGTGAGCTGTCCCAAGGCCATCCTGCGCGTGTCTGTGCAGAGACGAACAGCCAGAACCGACAGCCCACCAGATGTTTGTCTTCGGCTGAGGGACGATCCAAGGGTCCACAGATGTGGAATGAGGAACCCGAGTGCTGCGATCAGCCGGAAGATGTTGATTGGGAAAGGGGCCATCCAGGTGAGGGTCACTAAAACAAAAGGAAATATAATTAAGAAACTGGTCTGAAAATTTCCATTTTGCCCTGAGGGAAACTTAGAGGAGGTCAAAATATAGGGAAAAGGGCTTCCGCCTCCTTCGCCAACAGACCTCCTCAACCTGCGCCACTACTCCGACCTTAGGTGCCTTCTTTGGGAGGAAGGGCCGGACCCACTTGGATGGAACCCACCTGAGATCCGAGGGAGTGGACACGCAAGTGTATCCCCTCCCCCAGGTGACCAGGTTGAACAGCCCTTCTGTCTTCCAGGTCTCTGGGTCCTTAACTAGGACCGGAGGCCTGGCTTTCAGCTGCAGCTGCTTGTTTTGCCTGAAGTGTCACCCTATAGGAGGGTTCAGATTATCAAATGAGCAATTTTAAAAATTGATGGTAAAAAGTGCTTTGGCAAGATGGACATGGGGGGACTCCACCTTCACAGCCGTTTGTTGTTGCTCAAGAACCCTCTTAAGGCTCTGGTGGGTCCTCTCCACCATGGCTTGGCCTGTTGGGGAATAGGGGATGCCGGTCTTGTGCTCTATTCTCCATTGCTGCAGGAAGCTTCTCAGTTCCCTGGACTTATACGCTGGGCCATTACCAGTTTGGATGACCTTGGGGATACCCAGGACAGTGAAAGCCTGTAGGAGATGTCTTTCGGTGTCAACTGCCCTTTCACCTGTGTGGGCTGAAGCATAGATGGCACCGGAGAAAGTGTCCACAGATACGTGTACATAAGTCAGTCGGCCGAAAGAAGGGGCATGTGTTACATCCATTTGGCACACCTCACAACTAGAAAGACCTCTGGGGTTAGCTCCGGAGCTGAGTGATGGGAGCTGATGGGACTGACATTGGGGACATGTAGCCACAATCGCCTTGGCCTGTTTGCGTGTAAGTTGGAACTGCCGAACCAGGCCAGGGCTGTTCTGATGGAATTGCTGGTGGCTGATCTTAGCTTGACCAAACAGATCGGGGAGCAGGGCCATTTGGACAGGAGTGGCAAGGGCATCAGCTCTTCAATTACCCTCCGCAGTGAACCCCGGCAGATCAATGTGTGACCTGACGCGCATAACAAAGAAAGGTTGCTCTCGGCGGGAGACTAATGTAACCAATTTGGAGAGCAAGTTAAACAAGGGGATATTGGACACCCCTTGAAGAACTGCATTTTCTGCCCTGGACACTACACCTGCGACATACGCCGCATCTGTAACTAAATTGAATGGTTCAGAGAACCTCTCAAAAGCCCTGACGACTGTGTCCAACTCAGGTACTTGTGGAGAACCCTCTACCTTAGTGACATCAGCCTTCCACCGCTGAGTTTGAGATTCCTTCCAAGTCATTACTGACTTGTGGGATGCTCTGGACACATCAGGGAAAACAGTCAGAGCATTCAAAGGGGTCCGACTCTGAACTCTTTTTAATGATAATGAGAACTGAACAGTTTGATTAAATAATTTGTGGGCTGGCCGATCGACAGCAGTTTGGCCGGGGTAAATGTCCATGCAAATTGTAGCATTTCATTGATCTCAAGTAGTTCATCAAAGGTTTTCAGGTTGAACTGGCCTGATTCCAATTTGACGGGGATGAGAATGCAAAGTCACACCCTGCAAGCTCCCTGATCCGTGATCTCGCCTTCCAGATCAATTCTGCCACCAGCTGTGATGGCTTTGTCATCCTTTTGGACCTATGATGGCTGAGGTAAACCCACTCTATAATCAAGACAGGGTCCCCCGAGCCTTGGTCCTTGCCCTTGATGAATTTGTCCCATTGAAAAATCACCCCATGGAGGTGTGCCAACTTTCCCAAAATGACAAATCTGAACGGCAGGCCCAGTTGGTATCGGTGGGCCTGCCTGGCCAAAATGTACTGTTGGATTTTCTCCAGTGCTGCCTGAGCCTCTGGGGTAAGTGACCTAAGAGAACTAAGCTCCTCTCCACCTTTCAATAAATTGAAAAGGGGGGCTAGGTCGTTGGTTGGAATTCCTAGCCCAGGCCTTACCCAGTTCAAAGACTCACACAGTTGATGGACATCCGCCAAAGTCTTGATGTTAATTTTAATAGCCAATTTCTGCAGAACAATGGTCCGCCTAGTTATCTCCAGACCCAGGTACTTCCAAGGTGGCATCCTTTGAATCTTATCCTGCTGAAGCTCAAACCCTGCAGCAACCAACGTATTGATTGTCAAGTCAAGTGCGTGGGTAAGTATGTCATCTGTCAGAGCACAAACGAGGATGTCATCCTGGTAATGGTAGATGATGGCATCCTCGGCAGCTGTACGTATGGGGGACAGCAAGGAAGCGACACACCAATGAAGAACCAGGGCTGTTCTTCATTCCCTGCGGAAGAAAATGCCAATGGTAGCAGTTGCTTGGGGCTCCACTGTTGATGGCAGGAACCGTGAAGGCAAAACATGGGGCATCATTTGGGTGAAGGGGAATTTGGAAAAAACAGTCCTTTATATCGATAACCGTCAGATTCCAATCTTGGGGGAGCATCGTCGGGGACAGCATCCCTGGTTTGAGGGGACCCATATCTTGAGTGATGTTATTAATTTGGCGGAGATCGTGAAGGAGCCACCACTTATCTTTGTTTGGTTTCTTAATGACAAACACTGGGAAGTCCCACTGTGACATGGTCTTCACCAGGTTGCCTTTAAGCAGCTGCTCCTTGACGAGCTCATTAAGTGCCTTCAATTTTTGTTTATTGAGTGGCCACTGCACTAACTTTTCTGGTTTATCTGATTTCCAATTCATTTCCAGGTAAGGCGCTCTTCAGTGACCTCTGCCTAAAAAGCCTGGGGAGCTGCTGGAAGGTCAATTTGGGCTCCCCACTGGGCAAGGTGGTCCCTCCCCCACAGGGGTTCCATATAATCTAGAATGAATGGGCGTATAGATGCCAATTGCCCATCCGGCCCGAGCAAATGCACAGTGCTCTTGGATTGTTTGGCCAATTGTAAACCCCCACCACCGCAAATTTGACCAGCCATGTCTTGCAATTCCTAATGTGACGGCCATTCCTGAGAAGGAATGATTGTCACATCTGCCCCTGTGTCCAAAACACCCTTAAGGGGTTTCTGATCTCACACATGTTCAGGATCCGTCCTAGTGAACAGATGACCTTATGGTTCGTAGGAATGATCTCAGAGTGCAAAAACCAACACGGTACAAGGGGGTTTGCAGTGATAATCAAATCAAATGCAGTTTTATTGAAATAACAACAGCAAAAATGCGATACAGGGATCAAGGGAGAGAAAAAGATAGAGAAAAGAAAGAGAGGGAGAGGGGATATAGCTACCAACACAGAGACGAAGCCCTTTGGTGCAGTTCAGTTGAGGGTCTGCCTGCTATGCGGGGGAGATGGGGAGATCTCAAAGGTTCTAGCTAACTCAGAGGTTTTTATTACTGAAAATTGTGAGGGGGGGGAAACAGATACAATAGGGAACAGATGTAACAGGTAGTCTATGTTCTCAGCAGTAAACGACAGGCATTGTTTTCTTGGTTCAGTGATCATAACCTGCAGGCAAACATCTCATTTTGGTCAGCTTGCCTCCCCCACACACCTCCCCCGGGCTGGGGGTTTCAGTCCCAGTCCTTGGAAGGAGCAGAGGGGCCTTTTAGGAGTTTCATGTCTCAGTCCTTGATGGAAAAGCTTCTTACATCTCAGTCTGTCTGTCACGGTGGTTGTTAAACAGGTGAGGGTCTTCTGTGGGAGACCACCTGAAACTCAGGAGAAGTCCAGCCAGGCCGAGAGGTGGGACAGCTTCCAGAGCTGCTATTGGTGCAAACGGGGCACAGTGCCCCCTTCTTAGCATACAACAAACACACCTGTGAAAACAATAGCTCTACACTGAGCTTTCAGGTTTCAGGGCCCGTGGCATGTGACTTTTCTCCTTCAGAGCCAGATATTCTAGACAGGGGGGTCTTCTCTTCAGTGGTCTCCCAAGGACAATCGTGAGGCAGATGAGGGAAAATTCGGACAGACTCTCACACACCCTCGAAAGCTGACATGTTATTCTTGGTTTCTTCCGCCCAAGGACCTGAGCCCAGGCCACCGTAGGATATATGACTTGAGCTGGTGTGGAAGGCGGTCCTGGGACCCAGGTCAGCTCAGGCACTGGAATGGCCTGAGTGATGATCTGTCCCTTGGGCAGGAAGAGGGGAGGATGGACACAGTACAGCCCCATCGAAAATTGCCCCAGCTCGGATGTTAAGAGACCCGTGACAATGTTTATCTCCAGTGATGTGAACTTTTTGTCTCCGACAACTACATACTTACAGCTGATCCGTCCCCAGTTACCTGGGCACTCCGGGCACACGGTAACCAGATGGAAATCAGAGTCCTTGAGGTGTAGCAGCTCCATCAGCTGCAGCCTGAAAGGTACCGTTTTAGATGAGGTGATTAATATTGGCACAGGTCGGAGGCATGATAAGCAAGACAAGTCCAGTATATAAAAGTCATGTCCAGTTGTGGCAGCAGGCGGTTCTTCCTCTTTCCCCTCCCCACAAGATGGTAACAAACCCACCTTATTTATATCTTCGCACAGGGGGGGACTGCATTCTGATCTTAGATTTTTGTAGGGGGTCCCCCCGAATTCCCTGCCCTTTCCTAAATTCGGAAAATTGTTTCCTTAAAGGACAATCGGGCATCCAGTGCCCTAACTTCCCACACAGATGGCATGGGGAAGGCTTCCTTTGGGTTGGGCCAGGGGTACTCGGGAGCGGCAGATGTGTTGTGGTGTGCTGTAATGTCCCATTTTGGCCTTCCAGGTCACTTTCCCAGGTGTGCCTATACTCTCTCCCTTCCCCCTTACCCCCATGCTGAGTGAGTCCTGTCACTCAGACTTAGCATTCCAGCAAGGCATCGTGTGGTTGGTCAAGTTCAAAGGATGCCACTCAGGCCCAGGGGTCATTGGCCTGTCTGGGTGTCATCTTCCACTGGGCCCCTGCCCCTCTCACCTGGTTGGTGGCTCACCTGTACCTCCCCTCCCCCTGTCCCTGAGCTTAAAAAGGTCATCAGACCATGCGGTCGAGGATTCTGTTGGAGCAGTTGCTCACGTTCAGACCTCTGTAACCATGGAATAAACCTCTGGACATTAAACCCTCCAGCGGAATCCTCTCCTTTTTCTCTTCACCATCGCCTGAAGCTATTCCTCCTGAGGTGAACGGGGTTCCAACAAGCCTGGACTTGTTCAGTGCCCAGCTGCAACCACCAGCTAGCCAAGGTATCTCTGGGGTGACACGCCGCAGTTGCTGCCTTTGGCCCAGCAGCGAGGGTCAGACTGGCCCAGGCACAATCTAACTGGTAATATTGGGAGCCTTTTTTCCAATATTTGGCGTCCCTGGGTGGGCAAAGCGACTCTGCAGCCTGAGACGGACCGCAGCACCTCGGAGAAGCTTCTTGCAGCCGTGCATCCAGCTGAAAGGGGCTTTCGTTGCAACGCCCTCAGCTAGAGACTTAGGGAATATTCCCAGAAGAAGTTTCGTGGACTGTTCGGCGCCTCTGGAAAGCCCAGCTCCTTTCTGGTGAGCAGATTTTCCAGAGGAAGGACAGGAGAGCCTCTCTCGCCCACAGAGAGGTCCTGTTCCAGTGAAGAGACCTGCCTGTACCCAGCCAGCTACAGCTTCCATTTCGGGTGAGTATCTCTGCTCTCGTTAGGGTAGGAGCTCAAAAACAGACTCTGCCGTGAGTTCTGTTCCTTTTTGCATTTGCATTTTTGGCTGCGCAGCCCCACAGACGGGAATTCATTGATTTCTAGCTATTAGCTTTCTGCCGCATGTTTTGCTGTCTTTTAGAATTCGCGCGGGAGCTCTCTGCCCTTCCTCTTGGCTCGGCTCTCTCCACGTGGTCGGGAGATCTTTCTCTCTCTCCCTCTGTGTGGGGAAGGGGGGGTTCTCTGCACACGCGGCACGGGGGGCCCTGGTTTCGGCTTGCCACGTGGCGCGGCTGCTCTCTCTGCTCCGCGGGGGGGGGCTGCATTCCACGGCGGGGGAGGCTTTGTTTCTGCCTCAGCTCGGCAGGGCGTGCCCTGCTGCTGCTGCCCGGGAATTTTAAAAGCAGTACATACAGCTGCATTGAGAAGCTTTTGTCGGCTCGTTATCCCTTTCCATCTGTGGTTTTTTTTTGAAATCGGTAGCTGACTTTGGCTTTGTTTTTGGTCAGGCGGGATTTAGTACTTTGCTTTTTACATCTAACATGGGTTTGAAACTCAGCATTGTACAAAAAGGAGTGTTTTATAATATTGTTAGCATTTTAAACAGTAGTAATGTGAAGTTTTCAAAGGGAAAATTGAAACAGTTTGTAAGATGGCTTTTCCTCCACTTCCCACAAATCTCCCCTGAAGAAATCCACAATATTCAATTCTGGGATAAAGTTGGAAATGAATTGATAACCTTAGGACAATCTGGCAATGCACCCTCAGCTAAATTTGTGTTTTGGAGTTTACAAATTCGTACAGCATTGCTCAAACAAAAAGAAATGGAGAAAAAGCCAAATGTAAAGCCATGTACCTCTGCTCTCCCTGTTTCTCCCTCTCCTAATTCTAAAACCCCTAAACTTCTTTCCCCAAAACTTAGTATTTTAAACAGATCAAACTCATTGGGAAGTCGACGCCCAAAGTCTGTTGAAATGCCTGAGTTGCCCTATTCACAAGGCCCTGGCCAGGCTGCGTGCAACCTTTCCCAATCCCCTGTGTCCCATCCTCAGAAACCCACAGCACGTGTTAGCTTTGCAGAGAGCAGTGTTACCCAAAATGGCCCCCAGTCCCTAGGGGGTCCACAAGATGGTGGATGCCACGTGGCATCTTCTCAAACCTGGTCTTCTTCTTCCCAAAATCCTCTTAAGCATCCTGAAACTCCAGCCCCATCCCCCTCTCCTCCTGTTCCTCGTGATACCTTCCCCCCTCCCCCTCCCCTTCCTGCAGTACCCTCAGCTCCACCCCTCTACTCCTCCCAGGGGGCGTCTGCTGACGTGATGTCACCAGGTGTCCCCGCCCCCTGCCTGCCCCTTGACCCCGCCCCCTGTTCCCACAGTTTCCCCGCCTCCTACCAGCCCCCTGTCCCCGCCCCCTCCCCGGGTTCCCACGGTGGGGACACACCCACTGCCATCCCCCAAACCTGTAGCTGTGATCCCAATGCTTCTGTTTCAAGAGATACAGAGCAGGGAACAGCACATTCAATGCATAGTCCCATGTTGTCACTGGCTCCTGTTACCTTTCAGCCTGCAGCTCAGGGGGGAGCAGCTCCAACCGCTAATTGGAGTTCTTTTGGACGACAATTGATTAAAGAGATCTGTAAGTCTCATAAAGAATATGGTCCACACAGTCCATATTTCCGTGGCCTTTTAAATTCTGAATTGAGTAGGACTGTAGTGATTCCACATGATTTAAAACAGCTTTTTTCCTGTCTCATGACCTCCACGGAATTTAAAGTATGGGAAATAACATGGAAACAAATGCTGAATGATGCTCTCCCAGGCTTGCATTCTGATCCAAACACAGCCAAAGACAACAGTGGTAACCCTATCACCATTGAGCACCTCTGTGGTGAGGGCCAATGGTCTTCTCCCTCAATTCAAGCTACTGCAATTCCTGCAGAAACACTTGAGAAAGTAAAAGAAGCAGCTGAAAGAGCATTCTTTTCCCTACAACCTGAGGGGCTTTTTGAACCCTATAGTAAAATTAAACAGCTACCATCAGAGCCTTTTTTGAAATTTGTAGAAAGGTTAACTACAGCTATTGAAATACAAGTTAAAAAAGAGAATGCTAGGGAAGCAATTTTAGAAGAAATGGCATTTACAAATGCAAATAAACAGTGTCAAGCAGCAATCCTTAGCCTTCCTCTTCAACCGCCTCCTACGTTAAAGGACATGCTTCTAGTGTGTAACAGGAAAGTGCCTCTGATGAGTGTGGCTGAAGACACCAGACCAAGGCTGCTGCCAAGACCACCCCAGCGTGTCGCCGTTGCCAGCCCTGCGCCTTTTCCCTCAGCACAGCAGTACCCTGGGCAGCAGCGGAGACCAGCACTGGCTGACCCCACAAAGCCATGCCTGCTTTGTAACAACCTAGGGCACTGGAGTAACCAGTGCCCCCTGAAAAGGGAATTTGATGAATTTAGAAATGGCAGGGGAGGAGAACTACAAGCCCTCCCTGGGGGTCAACAACAACAAAAAAACTGAAAAGGGAGTGCCGGCCTGCCAGGCGCACAGACACAAGAAGAGCAGGCCAAGGGAATAAGGGTAGCAAAACAAATCAAGCGCGCGATAATATTAATGTTTGTGTAAGTGAAGCAGGTGCTTCAAAGATTGTGTATGATTTAAGTGATCCTGTGTTAACCACGTCTTCTGTCAATAAGCCTTACAGGTTGCAGCTGACTGAGTCACTCCATCTGGAGGACACTGATTGGCATTTTGTGTCTGTAAATCCTGAACAGAAAGGTACTTGGAACCGGATTCGTTGTAAGTACATCGTCATTGGGGACACCAAACACACACCACAAGAGATCGAAATTGCTCCAGGAATGACAACATCAGATCCTGAGCAATTTGTTCTCGGCCTGCATTGTTTCCACCCACCCCTGTTTCTTCCCAAGGGACAAATTGTTGCACAAGCTATCCCTGTGCCATCTTTACCTGAAAATATCAAAAAACAAGGGCCCACAGTCGCCCGAGTACAAGTTATTGGGAAAGACAAACCCAAATTATGGTGTAATGTCACTGGGGGTGGGGAGTCTAAACGCATTGAGATGCTTGTAGACACAGGTGCAGACTGCACAGTGATTCCAGTACAAGACTGGCCAGCACACTGGCCTTTGCAAAATGTTGCCGGTCACCTTCAAGGTGTAGGAGGTCTGCAATTGGCAAGACAATCCAAAAGCATTATTCAATTTGAGGGACCAAATGGACAATTGGCAAATATCCGTCCATTTGTGTTAGATTATTCAGAACCTTTGTTAGGGAGAGATTTGATGGCCCAGTGGGGTGTCACAATTGATATTCCAGACTCTCCACAGCATATTTGTACAGCAGTCACTGAACAACAGCGCCCCACCCAAAAACTGAAGTGGAAAACAGACAAACCAGTTCAGGTGAAACAGTGGCCACTCAGTAAACAAAAAATAAAAGTGCTTGAAGAACTAGTAGAAGAGCAACTAAAAAAGGGCCACATTGTAGAGACCATGTCCCCATGGAACTCTCCAGTGTTTGTCATCCAAAAAGCTGACAAAAAGAGATGGCGGCTCCTCTGCGACCTCCGACAAATTAATAATGTAATTGAAGATATGGGTTCTCCCCAACCTGGTATGCCATCCCCAACAATGCTTCCCCAAGATTGGAAATTAGCTGTTATTGATATTAAGGATTGTTTTTTCCAAATCCCCTTGCACCCTGACGATGCACCACGTTTTGCATTCTCAGTTCCTTCTATTAATATGGAATCCCCTATGAAAAGGTACCATTGGACCGTTCTTCCTCAGGGATTAAAGGTATCTCCAGCTATCTGCCAGTGGTATGTGTCTTCCCTGCTTTCCCCAGTACGTGCAGCCACAGAGAAGGCCATTATCTACCATTATATGGATGATATCCTTGTGTGTGCCCCCAATGATGATTTACTCACGCATGCGCTTGACCTAATGATCGATGCATTGATTGTTGCAGGATTCGAGCTCCAGGAAAGGAAAATTCAAAAGATGCCACCTTGGAAGTATTTGGGCTTAGAAATTGGAAATAGGACCATTGTTCCTCAAAAACTAGAAATCAATCCAAGGATCAAGACCCTTGCGGATGTCCACAAGTTGTGTGGGTCTTTGAATTGGGTAAGACCATGGCTCGGTCTGACTAATGAAGACCTTGCCCCTCTTTTCAATTTATTGAAAGGGGGAGAGGACCCAGGTGCTCCTAGGTCTGTTACCCCAGAGGCACGGAAAGCTCTAGAAAAGGTTCAGATTGCAATGTCCACAAGACAGGCCAACCGATGCCGGCCTGACCTGCCATTCAAATTTATCATTCTAGGTAAGTTGCCACACCTCCATGGAATTATTTTCCAGTGGGAGGAAAAACAAACACCTAAGGCAAAGAACACACCAAAAAAGGATCGGGACCAGAGGGACCCTCTCTTGATCATAGAATGGGTTTTCCTCAGTCACAAAAGGTCCAAGAGACTGACAAAGCCTCAGGAGCTGGTAGCAGAACTGATCCGGAAAGCAAGGACCCGGATCAGGGAGTTAGCAGGATGTGATTTTAAGTGCATTCACATTCCAGTTGAGTTAAAATCAGGTCAAAATACTATGAAAATACTGGAACAATTGTTTCAAGAAAATGAAGTGTTGCAGTTTGCTCTGGATTCCTACTCAGGACAAATTTCGGTAGCGCGGCCCGCTCACAAATTGTTCGAACAAGATGTTCAATTTACCTTAAAATTGAGAAGTGCTTTAAGTAGGAGACCTTTAAAAAGGGCTCTGACTGTCTTTACAGATGCGTCTGGGAGGTCCCACAAGTCTGTTATGACTTGGAAGGATCCTCAAACCCAGCAGTGGGAGACAGACATTGCTGAGGTGGAAGGTTCACCTCAGGTTGCTGAATTGGCTGCAGTTGTTAGGGCCTTTGAAAGGTTCTCAGAACCATTTAATCTGATTACAGACTCTGCATATGTGGCAGGAGTAGTATCCAGGGCAGATCAAGCAATACTGCAAGATGTGTCTAACATTGCACTTTTCGAATTGCTCTCAAAACTGGTAAAGTTAGTCACTCACCGAGAGCAACCTTTTTATGTGATGCATGTCAGGTCACACACTGACTTGCCAGGGTTTATCGCTGAAGGCAACAGAAGGGCAGATGCTCTTGCTGCACCTGCAGTGATGGCCACTCTCCCAAATGTTTTTGAACAGGCAAAAATCAGCCACCAGCTTTTCCACCAAAATGCACCTGGCCTGGTTCGTCAGTTTAACATCACTCGAGAACAGGCCAAAGCGATTGTGGCCACGTGCCCGAATTGCCAACAACATGCACTCCCTACAGTGAGTACGGGAGCAAACCCAAGGGGACTGAACAGTTGTGAACTGTGGCAAACAGATGTGACACACATACAGTCTTTTGGACGGCAGAAATGTGTTCATGTTAGTGTAGATACCTTTTCTGGAGCGGTCTATGCTTCTGCCCACACAGGAGAATCATCTATTGATGCTGTTAAGCACCTCTTGCAGGCTTTTTCTTTCATGGGCATCCCCAAGGAGCTGAAAACTGATAATGGGCCTGCTTACAAATCCAAGGAATTCGGGAGCTTCCTGCAGCAATGGGGAGTAGAGCACAAGACTGGCATCCCCTACTCCCCTACAGGTCAAGCCATTGTAGAAAGAACTCACCGTGATATTAAAAGGGTCCTAGACCAGCAACAACAGGTTCTGAAGGTAGAACCTCCCCACATCCGGTTATCCAGGGCGCTATTCACAATAAATTTTCTGAATTGTTCTTTTGACAGCCTGAACCCACCCATCCTACGCCACTTTGGGGGGAGCAATCATAGGTTAATTAAGGAAAAACCTCCAGTTTTAGTAAAGGACCCTGAGACTTGGAAAATGGTGGGACCCTACAAATTGGTTACTTGGGGACGTGGATATGCCTGTGTATCCACCCCCTCTAGTTTAAGGTGGGTTCCTTCCAAATGGGTAAAGCCCTATGTTCCCAAAGTCTCAGAGAAATCTACAGAAGCACCCCAGGTTGCTCATGCTGCCTGGAGAAGAAAACGCCGCACGTGTTCTCTGGAGGAAATTCCATTTAAACCTCCTATCTGGAATAGTTTATAATATATGTTTGTTTCAAGTTTTTGTACCAGTTTAGATCCCACTGTTCGTGTGTAGCCTCGAGACTCCATGAGACCGAGCCTGCTTCTTGTCCTACTCGTGATCATCCCACCTGTGACCTCCTGCATAGTTCCTCAGCCCAAACCACATATGGACAAAGGCTCTCGGACATCAAGAGAGAAACTGACAACTGGCTGAATGGACTGTTCAATGGCTGGGGAATCTCGGGCTGGTTGGGATCTATTCTGAAAACTGTGTTTTTACTGCTGTTTATTTTAGTTATTGTAGTTTTTAGCATTGTTTTTGGACTAAACAAACACAGTCCTCTTCTTTTTAAACAAAACTAGGGGGAGATGTTGTGGTGTGCTGTAATGTCCCATTTTGGCCTTCCAGGTCACTTTCCCAGGTGTGCCTATACTCTCTCCCTTCCCCCTTACCCCCATGCTGAGTGAGTCCTGTCACTCAGACTTAGCATTCCAGCAAGGCATCGTGTGGTTGGTCAAGTTCAAAGGATGCCACTCAGGCCCAGGGGTCATTGGCCTGTCTGGGTGTCATCTTCCACTGGGCCCCTGCCCCTCTCACCTGGTTGGTGGCTCACCTGTACCTCCCCTCCCCCTGTCCCTGAGCTTAAAAAGGTCATCAGACCATGCGGTCGAGGATTCTGTTGGAGCAGTTGCTCACGTTCAGACCTCTGTAACCATGGAATAAACCTCTGGACATTAAACCCTCCAGCGGAATCCTCTCCTTTTTCTCTTCACCATCGCCTGAAGCTATTCCTCCTGAGGTGAACGGGGTTCCAACAAGCCTGGACTTGTTCAGTGCCCAGCTGCAACCACCAGCTAGCCAAGGTATCTCTGGGGTGACACGCCGCAGTTGCTGCCTTTGGCCCAGCAGCGAGGGTCAGACTGGCCCAGGCACAATCTAACTGGTAATATTGGGAGCCTTTTTTTCCAATACAGATGGTCCAATGGAGGAGTAGCGGAAACAGGATCATCGGAAGCGGCGTCTAAGGAGTTGGCAGCGGCAACATGCCGAGGCAGTGGTCTGGCCCTGTGGTCGAGGTCTCCAGAAGTGGTGGCGACCTTTCGCGCGCAGATCTCTAGCATGCGTTGCAGGGTGGGAGGAGGATCCAGCAGCAGGCTGAGGATGGCATTCCTGCATGCTGGGTTGGCATTAGTGGAAGCTACTTCTTCGAGCAGCTTCCTTCTGGTCTCCTCACCCTGCACCTACGCTTCAATCACCTTTTGGAGACGCTCGACAAATGGGATAAACGGCGTGAGAGCACGCTGCAAAATCTTAGAGTTGCCCCCGGCAACCTCAGGAAAGCCCTCTCTGCCGCTTTGGTACTCTCCTTTAAAACCTCAGGCGGGATGTCTCTAGCCTGGGATTTCCCTTCTGCCCAGTTCCCCTCCCCACACAGGTGGTCGGTGGAGACAAACTCCCTGTACCGGTCTCACCCTATGCAAGGGTTCTCCCACAAGGATGGGAAGATCCCCACCACCTCACTGTTATATAACCGCTCCCACACCACGAATTCCAAGGGGTTGAGGAGGCATGAAAATAGGCTCCGGAGATCACAGGGTGTGATCTCCGAGCCTGATAGATTGGCCCTCAGGATCGCCTGGAAGTATTCACTCTCCTGGGAGAAATCCTTTTGGGCCTTGCAGAGCTCCTTTATTTGGTGGTGGGGAAAAGGGGTCCACTGGGCCCTTCCCCTTCAGGGTGGTATGTGACTGGAGCTACAGATGGAATGGAAACCAGCTCCGGATCACCATTCTCCAGCCACACCCCCTCCCAGCCCCCAAAGCGTGGGAACTGGTAGGGGGAGGGGGAGGGGAGTGGCTGGAGGACCGGGCAGAGGACGAGGTGGGGATATCAGGTGACAAGGGTCCCGCCCCTAGGGAGGCGTCAGGAGGTGTGGCTTGGAAAGAGGGAGAAGAGCTGGGAGGAGTCACTGAGGGAGGAGGAGTGGGAGGAAATGGGGAGGGATCAAGGAACAGGAAGGGGATTTTCCTGGACCTAAAAGGATTGTGGGGAGAAGAAGGATAAAAGGTGGGAGGAACCATGTCACTCCCTCCATCTTGGGCTCCATGGGACCCATCTTGTGGAGGGAGCTGAAAACGAACTGAGGGTCTTCTAACGGTGCAGTGGCGACAGCCTTGATATTATTCGCCCAGGCTAGCCAGCCAGCAACTGCTAACAGCACAGGGGGCACCCATCCTGATAGCCAGACTTCGGGACAGCGCCTCAGGCAGACATCCAGTGCTATGGCTGCAGGTGCTGCCAGGTGTGGATGAGACCGAGTAAAAGCTGTGACGAACAGGAATAAAAGAGTTCTCTCCATTTGGGGCAGGTCCGGGTTTAATAAAGTCCAGGGAAGCCAACAAATTAAGAGACCAGGGGAGTGGCAACATAGGTTTATAAAGGGAGTGGGAGGTAGGGGTGGAACCGGTACAAGGACGAATGGGAATCCATGGGGCAGTGGGGTACATAAGACTGACATACAAAGTAAACCAATGGATACAACTCAAAGGAGGGGCCCCAGTCCCTAAGCCAATCACTCCAAGCCCTGGAGAGAAGTTTCTGGATGAAAAGGTGTGAGCAGGGAGTGACTGGCAGGGCCGTGGGATGGAGTCGAGGGAAGGATACATTGGGTTGCTGGAGTAACTGGGGAGGAGTATAAATGGATACATTTGCAACCATGGGGACCAGGGAGATTAACACATAATGGGGAGGGGAGGGAGAACCCGGGCAGAACAGAACAATCCAACTTAAACAAAGTTGGGAGAGAGGGGGAAGGGTGTCAGGGTCTGTCCTAATGGACAGATGACCTGATGGTTCATAGGAATGATCTCAGAGTGCAAAACACCAACACGGTACAAGGGGGTTTGCAGTGATAATCAAAACAAATGCAGTTTTATTGAAATAACTACAGCAAAAATGCAATAGAGGGATTAAGGGAGAGAAAAAGATAGAGAAAGAGAGAGAGAAGGGGGGATATAGCTACCAACGCAGAGATGAAGTCCTTTGGTCCAGTCCAGACGAGGGTCCACCTGCTACGCTGGGGAGATCTCAGAGGCTCTAGCTAACTCAGAGGTTTTTATTACTGAAAATTGTGGGGGGGGGGGGAACAGATACAATAGGGAACAGATGTAACAGGTAGTCTATGTTCTCAGCAGTAAACGACAGGCATTGTTTTCTTGGTTCAGTGATCATAACCTGCAGGCAAACATCTCATTTTGGTCAGCTTGCCTCCCCCACACACCTCCCCCGGGCTGGGGGTTTCAGTCCCAGTCCTTGGAAGGAGCAGAGGGGCCTTTTAGGAGTTTCATGTCTCAGTCCTTGATGGAAAAGCTTCTTACATCTCAGTCTGTCTGTCACGGTGGTTGTTAAACAGGTGAGGGTCTTCTGTGGGAGACCACCTGAAACTCAGGAGAAGTCCAGCCAGGCCGAGAGGTGGGACAGCTTCCAGAGCTGCTATTGTTGCAAACGGGGCACGGTGCCCTCTTCTTAGCATACAGCAAACACTCCTGTGAAAACAATAGCTCTACACTGAGCTTTCAGGTTTCAGGGCCCGTGGCGTGTGACTTTTCTCCTACAGAGCCAGATATAGACGGGGGGGGGGGTCTTCTCTTCAGTGGTCTCCCAAGGACAATCGTGAGGCAGATGAGGGAAAATTTGGACAGACTCTCACAAAGGGAAAGACCCCTAAGAGTCTGGCCAGGACTCTTAGGGCGGGGGGAATGGGATATTTGACAGAAGTCAGGGGAGGGGTGGACACCCTGCACTGTGCTGGAGTGGGCTGCTCCTCCCAGAATCCCAGTCTTGGGGCAAGCAGGGGAGGGAAAAGTGCTAGGAGTAGGAGTAGAGGTAGAACTGGGGAACAAACTAGAAACTGAGGGTCGTTCTACCAATTTCGGCCTGGATAGTAACTGGGCTCTGATCTGAAGGGGTCAATAAGAAATTTTCGCCAGGGAGGAATCCCCTGATTGTATCGAATTTTGCAATCTGATAGAAACAGCTTCCCAGAAATCAGAGTCACAATTTTTTTTTGGGGAAATCTCCAGAAATTGGGAAAACAGCCATTTAAATAATTTCCTTAACTTTTTTTTTGGGAATGACAAATCCCTCTCCGGCAAGGATACCCACAACTTGGTTAGTAGCTCTCTTTTGGGTTGCAGAAAGTCGAGCATCCATGGCTAAGAGATTTTAAAAGGGGCAACTCAATCCGCCCACCATTCCAGGGAATTGTAAAGAAAACACAAGCCCCGCACTGGCCCGTCAGAGACAAGTAGCTGCGCAGCAGAAAGAAAAAATATGGCCCCAAAGAGTAAATAGATTAAAAAGACGGAGAGAGAAAAGAGAAAGACTTACAAAACTCCGGCAGGGGCAAAAAGAAAAACTGGAGTGGTGGTCCTGTTGGGGGAATGACTCCTGGGTGCACGGAGCTGCCGTTCCCGATCCCGTGGGAGTCCCACCCACTAGAATGGGGTCTGCTCAACCCGGGGGTAGTTCCGCGGCCAGAGAGGCTAATCAGCCTTGTCCATGGGGTCCAGCGAAACGCTCAGGTCCACGATGACCCGGATTTGGAAGCCTTCAGGGCCCCACGTTCGGTGCCAGAACTGCAGCTGTCCGGCCAGAGAAATGCGTCCCAGCTAGCTCGTCAGCACAGCTAGCAGCACAGGGGGCACTTAACCCGATAGCCCAGCTTTGGGTCAGCGCCTCAGGCAAGCAACCAGCGCCATAGCTGAGGATGTTGCCAGGTGCAGGACGAGGCCAAGGAGTGGCTGCGGTCAACAGGATAGAAAGAAGAGAGCGCTTTCCGGTCAGGGCAAAGTCCAGGTTTATTGAGTGTCCCAGGGAGGACAGCAACTGAAGAGAGAGAGAGAGGGAGGGTTACATGAACTTATAAAGGGTGGGGAGTACAGGGGTGGAGCCAGGTCAGGAGCAAATGGGAATCCAGGGAGGAGTGGGGTACATAGGATTGACACAAAGGAAACACCAATGAAAACAATTTCAGAGAAGGGCCCCAGCCCCTGAACTAATCACTCTGAGCCCTAGACAGAAGATTCTGGAGAAAAAGGTGGTGGCAGGGAGTGACTGGCAGGGCGCCAGGGTGGGGTGGAGGAAGGGATACATTGGGTTACCAGGGAAACTGGGGAATAGTTTAAAATAGATACAATGGTAGTCATAATAATTGGGGTGACTGGCAGTAACTGTGAGGGGAGGGAGAACCAGGGCAGAACCATTTTAACATAGAGGGGGAACGGAACAGACCAACACAACACTGTATCTAGTTCTTTATGTGTAGTGTAATATCTGTGTTTAGATTTCCATCTGTATACAGTTGTGTAGGTATGTATTTCTATTGATGTAGTTTTTGGTGTATGTCTTTTTAAATAGCTAAATTGGTATTTTTATTGGTATATATGTCTGGTTTTATATTTTTAGATGTATATTGATCTATTTCTATGTATATTATATTTACATATATATCCAGATGTATAGCTGTATATTTGCATTTATATTTGCATATTTGCAGCTGTACAGATATTTAGATTGGTAGTGCTGTTTGTCTCTTTATAGATAGGTTTGTGTTCTGTATCTGTTTCTGGAATGTAATAGGTAACATTTAATCTGTATTCACATCAATATATTGTGGTAGTTGTATAGGTATTCAGTTCAATTTAAATGTGTATGGCGTAACTCTATTTTTTGAGTTCTTGGTAATAGAGAGAGATACTGATATTTTTTGTATTTTTATATGGGGTGTATGCTTGTTGAAATATGCAAGAAATTAATTTTCCCTTGATCTCTGTGTATAGTGAGTGTTTGTAGGGGTTTTCAATAACTTACTTTTGTTAACAGAAGTTGTTATTTCTATGTGTTTAAATAGTGTGGTGTAACAATTAAATAAATTGCATTCTTTAACTGAGATCTGTTCTATGTTGTCAGCGCTGGTGGAGCAATTTGTAAGAAATGCCATTTGTCAACTGAGATGGATGTCTTGTAATTTGTGCTACCCAAAGCCATGAGCAGATGTAAATGCTGGAGGATTCTGGCCATGAAAATCTCCAGCCATGCCCAGGACAAGCCCCACCTGCACTCGGGCTGGGAAAGGGAAGCACAGACTTGAGCTGGCAGCAGACCCACATGTTGGCTCAGAACTCACTACAAAGGCCTGCTGGCTTAGAAAAAGATCAAGTATAGATTTTATATATTCTATTTATTACAGTACATATGTGGGATCTCAGCACCTCAGGATGGAGGTGCAGAGAGGCCGAGACCACCCTTGGGGGCTCGGGAGTCCTGGAATGTTGCCAGAAGTGTCTGGTGGCAGGATTTTGATCCTACACAGGAGACGAGACCTGTATGAGGACTGGGAGGAATTCACTGGGTGAATGGTGAAGGGATAAGTTAGTTAAAGTGTAAAACACAGGGTTTAGGATTTTGGTACAGGGGGGTCTAAAGAAGTAAGATGGAGGAATTGGGGCGTGTCCTGTCCTTCTTCTTCTTCTTCTTGGCCTCCATCTTCTGTGGTGGTGGTGGCACTTTGGGATTGGTCATTACTAAAAGTGCACCGGTTAATAAGGGTAGAAGGTATTGGGGAGAAATGATAAATATTGTACACGTAACTTAGAGTATAAAGATAAGTGACCGCCCAGGGGCTTCGGCGGTGTGCCCATGGCTGACTTGCTGTGCAGACCTCTGTCGGGCTGAAAGAAAATCTTTTAGATAAACAATTAATAAACACCAAGACCGAGACAAGATCAGAAGTCTCTCCTCGTCCTTTGAAGCGTCGGCTCTTCAAGGCCATCCCTGAGAATTCCAGAACACCTAAACAGCAGAAGCAGAAAACCTTACAAGCCTAAACAGCCGAGAAACTGAGCAAGTGGCATTCTCTGAGCTATCACTCTCCGGACATAAATCAGCCGAGCAAAGAAGAACGCCGAAAACTTGCATACATATATTAAAATATATATATTACATAGTATATTGTAGGAATCCTTTAAATCAGAGGGTTTTGGGAAAGCTGCTCCTCAGTGAGGAGGATTTCTAGCCTAGAGGAACATAAAAATAAAAAGAAGACCATGGGCAGTGCCATTGCCGGAGGCCCAGGCTGTTAAAAGGAGGAATGGGTCGTCCCCTTCGTCGTCTGTATCCTTGTCAGTAATAAGTAGCAACTTTAGGGGCTCCTGGGCAGCGAGATGGAAAACCACCTCTCTAAACCAGAATGGGACATCTTTTACCAGAGGCAATTTTTGGATAAAGGATGTTCAGACATCTCAAAATATGAACTAAAAGACATTAATCTGGGTAAAAGTGAATAATCAAAATACAGACTTGAAGTCTATTACAGCGACCTGTGTGGGTCGCTGGGGATGGTGAGAGATGGACGAGAATCTTGTTTCTTGATCAGAAGGTTGGATTTATTGATATATGATATATAATACATTATGACTATACTAAATAGAATAAAGAGAGAAGTTTGCAGATGCTTGCTAAGCTTAGAATAGAAAATAAAGAATCTATAACAAAGTTGTGTCCAGGGACTCTGTCCCCAGCTTGCTCCTGTGATTGGCCTTTAATTATAAACATAGAAACATGAGCCAATCAAGGTGCATCCCATTGCATTCCACAGGAGCTGATAACAATTGTTTACATTCTTTTTCTGGGGGCCCTCAGCTTCCCAGAAAATGCAGAAATCTGAAAGAAAGGATTTCTGTGAAAAAATGTCTGCAACAGAAGTCTGCTTTTACCTTTGATTTCTGGAACCAGATCAAGTGGAAAATTTACAATTCAGTCCCTCTCAAAAAGGAAGAGACTTTGGTCAAACTTATGCCTGTCTCCAGAGCTTTAATGGAGAGCTTTAAACAGAATGATTGTAACAGAGACTTTCTCCAACAACAAAACAGAGCACCGGTTCTGAGACTTTAATTCTGAGTGGTGCTGGGCCTTTGTCCTCCTCTGGCGGGATCTCTGGTTTTGTTCAGGGTTCCTTCCCTTCTCGTGGCATGTCCGGGGTTTCTCCAGGCAGTGTAGACAGCACCCTGAAACCCGGGAAGGAGGAATCAGATCAGCTTCCAGCTTCGGTCATGTCCTCTGTTTTTTCTGGGATTTCCTGAGTTGCTGATGCTGCGACCAGGCATCCTCCCACTCCACGGCAAAATCATCCACCCCCAGAATTCCCAGGAAAGCGTTCAGAATTTTTGTTACATTACAAGAATTTAAGGTGTTTTGTGGAGAAAAGAAGAAACCTCACAACTTTATAAAAGTTGTAAAGCCCGGTATGCCTTTATTACAACATGCGTCGGGATGCAAGCCTCCCCAAAAGGCATGCGTACCCCTGAAGACCTCAGGTCTCCTTTAATCCCCCTTCCAAATGCATATGCATACAGTTTCACAATAGGTTCATACATATTCATTCTGCGTGACATTTATCGCCAGTTCTTCTTTTATCAAAGGAATTCCTAGGTCGGGGGCAAATTGACCTCTTGGTCATTTCTGTTTTCTTTTCTTTGTCTCCTCGCTGTCTCCGGCATGCAATTTTACCTTCAGCTTTGGCCTCACAGACTTTTCACCTCTCCTAGACACTTCACCTAATTCAGACTGGATCTCTACTCTGTCTCAGAGGGGTCAGGGGATGTGTTCTGGGGAGGCTGGGAATTGAACGGGTCCAGGAGATGAGAATTTGAAGAAGGTTTGCAGAAGAGGAGCTGCTGTTCCTGTGCCCTGCTCCTCTTCCGAATAAGATGAGGCTGGATCTTGTTCAGAAGTTGTGCAGGCGGGGTCTGCCAAGGGAGGCTCTGGACCCGCTCTGCCTGGCCGAGGGGCTGCAGAGTCACTCCTGCCACTGTTTCCCCTTCCCAGGAAGTCACCTCCTCGGATTGGGCTAAGGCAGGCAGTTTGCTTTGCAGCTCAGAGGACTCTTTTCATATAGATTCCTCTGCCAACACTCTTCTGGGATTTTCACCACTTTTGGCTCCCCAGCCTCCCATTACAGCAGGTGGGGGGGCTCTGTATTTGGCTCTGCTGGCAGGGGAGCGGGCAGTGGGCAGCAGTCAAGGCTTGAGCAGGGCAGGGAGGGCTCTGCCCAGAGATGTGGATGGGGTGGAGGTGGAAGAGCTCAGGAAAGTTGCTGTGGAGACACAGTTTGTTTAGAAGCCTTGAAGCCTGTCTCATTTGCTCCTGGGCTGGGGGAGAAAGAATGCTGAGATTGCAGATCAGACCTGAGAGTTTTCCAGCTGTATCCCTGTGGGCAGGGATACGGGGTGGAACCTGTAACAGTCCATTGGAAAGAGTTACAAATACAAATTCAGGATCTACAGCTGGAGAGCAGCCCAATTTGTATGAATCTAAAAGGATCCAATTTAGTGAATCCAGACATGAATTAGCAGGCTCTGGCTTTCTTCCTCTCACCAAGAACTTGGAGGCCTCCTCCCCAGCCCTTCCTGGCAGGGCTCCTGGAAAAGTTTGTTGCTGTGGTGACATTATTGCCAAGAACTTGGAGCTTCCTGGCAGAGTTCTTGGGACAGCTGATTGCTGTGACAAAACTACCTGTTCTTCTGGATCAGATACAGGAGTGATGAAAGGGAAAAAACAAAACACAGTCTGAATTAGCGGTAAGCCTTCCATTGCAACTACTTAATTGGTCTAACATTATTCAAAATTTAGAAAAAAAATTGGATTCAAAACAACAACTCCTTGCCTTACCTGTAAGACATGGTCATAATGATGTAAATCCACAATAGGAAACTCTTTCTCACCATGATATCAAAGAACTTATAGGAAGAATGTAAAAAAATTGTAACTTCACCTGATCAGCCTCCAATGTAACAGAGATGCTAACAGCTTGCAGTAAGCTCATCTCTGCACAACATCTTGCTAATGTGCAAATCAATGCTTTTGGAGAGAAGATTGCAGAATCTCAAGGAAAGGTAGGAAAAACATTGGGACATAATTTGAAAAAGGCTTGGGGAGAAAATTTGGGACAAAAAATGAAAAAGCTTGAAGGCTTTTCAAAAGGCCCTTGAAGCACAAACAAAAATTTTTGCAAAATCTGTTGGTCCTGTACAGTTGGACTCTGATAAAATGTCTGGTTGCTTTGCTTGTGGTAAACCAGGACATATGAAAAGAGATTGTCCTACAACAACAATCCAACCTAAACAGCCTTCTATTTGCCCTTGATGTGGGAAAGGGAAGCATCTTACTAAGTACTGTCGTTCTCAATTTGACATCAATGGCAAAGCTTGGTCGTTAAACTGAAAAAAGAGCACAGATTATCACCGCACCTCGACACAAGTAGTGGTCCCTCCTTACAGTCAAGTACCCAGTCAAATGGCATTGGTACCTCAGTCATTTACTCCTCAGTCAACCATCCCTCAAATGGTCCCAGCTCAATACCCTCAGATACAAGGTTCGAATTGGCCTCCTCAAAATCGATACACCTTTTAAATAATTTCTGTTATGAAAGTATTTCTACTGGAATTACCAGGTTTTTTTCAACAAAGACAGTACCTGTTGATTTTAGGCAAAGCTAGCAACAAAATTTTTAGACTTTCAGGCCTTCCAGTTGTTGTTTCAATAAATTGTAACAAAGAGCTAGTAATTTTAGCTATTGCATTAAACGTTCCTATGGTGACTTCTCCAAAAACACCTATTGCTATTGTACTTCTTTCACCCATGAATACAGCCAAGCAAAACAACTTTCCAGAGAATTCAAAGATGTCTGTGCCATTTGGAACCTCAAGTCCTGAGATCTTTTGGATGCAATGTTTGGACTGCAACCAAGCAAAATTGACTTGCTGCCTGACTGACTGTGGTAAAACAATTTACATTACAGTCATGCCAGATACTGGTGCAGATGTCACTGTAATTTCATGTTTTGGCCCAGCGATTGGGATTTGGTAGCTCCTGCAGGTTCCCTCACAGGGCTTGCAGGTGCTACCGTGTGTTTGCAAAGTGCATCCATGATTAACATTACAGGTCCTGAAGGAAAGACAGCAACAGTGCATCCTTTTGTTCTTCAGAAGCCTTTCACCATCTGGGGAAGAGACGTCCTGTCCCTCCTGTCTGGGGGAGCAGAACTGGAGGTGGGACTGTGATGGAAATCACGTCAAAACCTGCCACTTGAAAGCTGACCTGGAAAACTGATCATCCAATATGGATTGATCAATGGCCTTTAACAGAGAAAAAATTAAATAGCCTTAAAAGATTGGTAAAGGAGCAATTACAAGAAGGTCACATCACAGCCACAAACAGTCACCAGTATTCTTCATCCATAAGAAGATATCGGACTCCTGGAGGTTCTTTCATGACCTGAAGAAAATCAATGAAGATCAATTGAAGACATGGGACCTATTTAACCTAGACTTCCTTCTTTATCAATGATCTCAAAACACTGGCCTCTCATTGTCATTGATTTAAAGGATTGTTTTTTCCACATCCCACTTCATCCCAATGATGCTCAAAGATTTGCCTTTTCAGTTGTAGTCATCAATCAAAGAGAACTCATGCAGAGATACTACTGAAAATCATTGCCCCAAAAATGAAGAATTCACCTATAATTTGCCAACATTTTGTCACACAAATTTTGTCTCCAGTTCGACAGAAGTATCCAAGATCCATGATTCTGCACTATGTGGATGATTTGCTCATCGCTGCTCCAATGCAGCCAGAGATGGAGCAAACCCATGCTAGTGTTGTTACTGAAATCCAACATGTAGGACTTAAAATTTCTATACCCAAAATTCAAGAAGTTCCACCTTGGAAGGATCTGGGATGGAAGATGACTGAAAAAACAATAACACCACAGAAGATACAGCTCTGGACCAGTGTCACCAACCTGCAAGATTTACAACAGCTTCCAGGAGAAATCTATTGGGTCACACCTGGTTTGGGAGTCACCAACAATGAACTGGGTCCACTTTTCAATTTACTGAGAGGAAGCTGTGACATCAATTCTCCCAGAATTCTAATACCTGAAGCTTGTGCAGCCTGTGACAAGGTCATGGAGGCTCTCCAAAGATGACAAACTCACCACTGTATTCCAGAAAAGCCTTTCTTTTTTGCAATTTTAGGAGAAAAAATGCAGCTTTGTGGTCTCATTTTTCAAAGGGACCCTTCTGAGAGACATTCTTTGTTGATAATAGAATGGGTTTGCCTTCCCTACAGATTTCCAAAGATTATTTTCACAGTTTTAAAGATGATAGCAGAAATTGTGATTAAGGCCAGAACAAAATTGTTAAGTTTAGCAGGTCAAGAATTTGGAGCTCTCTATTTACCACTGAAAAAAGATTATCTTGACTGGGCAATGCAAATGCATTGCAAATGCAAAATTCTGCAAAATTCTGATGATTTGCAATGAGCATTGTTAAATTTTCCGGATATTTCTTCTGTTCATTACCTAGCTCACAAATTATTGCAGGTAAAATTGAGTTTTAGAGAGAAACCTATGTTAAGTAAAGAGCCTTTTAACGCAATAATTCTCTTCACTGATGGATCTGGCAGAAGTCACAAATCGGTCGTAACTTGGTTGAACCAAACAACTAGAACTTGGGAATCAGATATTCAAATAGTAGAAGGATCTCCTCAGATTGCTGAACTTCCTGCTGTAGTTCAGGCTTTTCAGCTCTTCCACAGCCTTTTGATTAATTAACACATTTTGCTTATGTTGCTAATGTGGTTAAAAGAATAGAAGGATCAGTTCTAAAGAATGCTAGTAATGACACTTAGATATCATTGGCTTTCATGGCTTTATACAACTTTGCAATAATGAACTAATCCATATTTTGTTTCTCACATCAGGGTTAATTTTTCGCTTCCTGGATTTTTAGTGGACGGAAATGCCAGAGCAGGCAAAGTGACAATGCTTATTTCAAACACCGTGCCAAACATTTTGGAACAAGCAAAACTGAGTCATGCCTTTTTTCAGCAAAATGCACAAGCACTTGTGGGAATGTTCAAATTTCCAAAAGTCAAGCTAAAACTATCATAAGTACTTGCCCTGAATGTCAGCTTGTGCACCCTCCTGTTTCTACAAAGACTGACCAACCCACGGGGTTTACAAAACCTGCAGTTATAGCAAACGGATATCACTAAATAGCCTTCCTTTGGTAAATTTAACAATACTCATGTTTCAGTGGACAAGTTCTCTGGTGCAGTTTTTGCTTCTCTTCACACAGGTGAAACAGGTAATCATGCCTGTCAACATTTTTTGCAAGATTTTGCTTCATGGGGTGTGTCCCAAGAAGTAAAAACTGACAATGATGCTGCACGTACAGCTCAAAAATTGGCCACATTTTTAAAGATTGTGGTGTTCATCACATCCTTGCTGTTCTTCACTCTCCCACAAGTCAAGCAATTGTTGAGAGGGCACATCAGACATTAAAACACATTCTAGATCAACAGAAGGGAGAGTAGTGGTCACACCACAGATGCGGTGGAACAAAGCTTTATGTGTTTCTAATTTCTTAAACAGCTCTGTGTCAGAACACAATCCACCAATTTTTAGGCATTTTTCCAATAACACACAGGCAAAACTGAAAGAAAATCTCTGTTTTAATTAGAAACCCTGGGAAAGGACCCACTGAAGGTCCTTTCTGATCAATCCCTTGGGGCAAAGGGTATGCTTCTGTCTCTACAGGTGTTTTGCGGAGAAAAGAAGAAACCTCACAACTTTATAAAAGTTGTAAAGCCCGGTATGTTTATTTTACGACGCGTGCCGGACGCAAGTCCCCCAACAAGGCATGCGTGCCTCTGAAGACCTCGGGTCTTCTTTTATCCCCCTTCCAAATGCATATGCATACAGTTTCACAATAAGTTCATACACATTCATTCCGTGTGACATTTAGCACCAGTTCTTCTTTATCAAAGGAATTTCTAAGTCGGGGGCAGATCGACCTTGTGGTCTTTTCTGTTTTTCTTTCTCTGTCTCCTTGCTGTCTCGGCATGCGAGTTTTTCCTTCAGCTTTGGCCTCACAGACTTTTCACCTCTCTTAGACACTTCACCTAATTCAGAATGGATCTTTACTCTGTCTCACAGGTGCAGGAATTAAGTGGTTCCCAGCCAAAAACCATATCACAGCCAAGAATGTGTTGACGAGTTCAAGACTGTAGAAGCACGTAGGCAGACGTGAGTGAAACAGAGGGATCATGGGTCATGCCTGATGTTCCCTTTTCATCATCAGGATCTGCAAACTCTTATTGGATGCTATTTATAAATGTTTCAATTGTTGGTTTCATTGTTGTAAGTCTGGTGAAATTGACAATGGGAGCAATCCTGTATTGCATAGGAACATTTGGGCCAAAGAACTTCCCAAAGCAGTATCTGAGTCCCAAGAATTAGAAATCCTTGGCCCTTTAACAATGGATTTCTGCCTTACGTTTACAGCTAATGATTGGTGAGGTGATCCTCCAAAGTACATTATTTTGCATACAAAATTTTGTTAGTCATTTAACAGATGACTTTTAACTTTAAAAAAGTGTCTTGGTTTGAAAAGACAGGTGTCTGCTAAGGAAGGCAGGAGCCTCCCCTGAAATGGAAAATGTAAACCCCCTCCCTTTCAATTGTTATCATTTTGAAATTAAGGGGGCCTCTCAGGCAAAGATATGGAATAACAGTTCTTTATTAGGGAAGAAAAGAAAAGTAAAGTAAATAATGCAGTAATAGAAAACAACACTGACAGAGTCAGGATACAACCTACACTTGTCAGGGATGGAGAGAGATGGGAAATACTGCCTCGGTGATCAGAATCCAATTTTATTGTGGGATACAAGTGCTTATATACTATTTCAGGGAGACTAGTAATGTGTACTACAATGATTGGGTTAAAATCACATACACAAAGTTATGCATATATCAACATCTCTTGCTTGCAGAGTTTAATGAGATTTTCTTTTTCCAGTAAATCTGTTTGATTTCATCTTCTGGCAATCTAGGTCTAATTTTCAAAGTTCTGTTTGCTTTTGCCAAGGCATCCCGTTATCAAATCTCTGATGTTAACCAGGTCCAAAGTCCTTCATCTGTCTGGTGTCCCCCAACATTCCAATAGACACCCTGTTGTTCAGGGGACTGGTAGCAATCCAATTGAAATGGTGGCTGCCATCCTCCTGGAGAGGCAGATATGGTTCTGTTGAAGCAGTGATCCTGTAGAAGGGTGTGGTCTTCCTCTGAAGATCCAGTGGTGGTGTAGATGGGCCTGGTCTTCCTCTGGGAATCCAGTGGAAAAGGCAGCTGCTTCTCTGGGAATCCAGTGGAAAAGGCTGTCCTGGTGTCCCAAAATCTCAGCTTCTATCCAGTTAGGAATCTTTGGCTTCTCCCTCTGGGCAGAGCTTCTCACAATGTGGGATGATGTAATTTTATCAGTCATGCTGTGTCACTCAATGGCACATTAAGAGCAGATGTCTCCCTGGAGGGAGGACTGGTTTGTGGAAGAGATGAAGAAAACGGCTCAATTAACAGAAGATAACAGAGACACACCTCTAACAGATGCAAATAGAATATACACATTACCTTGCAACCTAGGACAAAATGATGACAAGTGGCAGAACTTCAGTTAAAGAACTTTGCAACTAAAATTTGGCTATGATAAATAGATTTTTTTTTTTTTTGTATCTTAGTGGATATCCCTTGGATCTTAACAATCCTTCTTGAAACAAGGCAATAATAATGAGTAGGAGTATTAAGAAAAAACTTCTTAATACACACACAATTAGACTTCCTTGATGCACAGCAGTAATTGTCTGAAACAGAAATATAACATTTTCCAAATCATAGGCATATTGATTTTGGTCCTAACAATCGCAAACACCCATAATGTGTATTTTACTACAAACTCTTAGGCATATTTTACAAAGAGTTGTACATTTTCCTAACTTTTGTAGGATAATCCTTCAGTGTGTTTATATTAGAGTTTTTGGAACATGAGAGCCTTGATTTTTCAGGAACTAAGGTGGTTGTGAGGTTTTGAAAAGGTTAATAGGGAAATGTTGGCTTTCTCTTGCACTTGGTCAGAGAGTGGCTCTCTCTTAGCTGCTGTGAAATGGCTGTGGCATGTGGCCAGCACCATCTTCTCAGGATGGCTTGGTTGCTATTGCTGGCATGGCCCCACACCCTCGCATGCTCCTTTCCACTGTTTTTTGCTGGTTGGGCCCTCCACAGGGGCTTTTCCCACACTCTGCTTCTGGGTTTGGTGTCTGCAGCTCTTCTCACATCCATCCTTGGAGGAAGGCTCGGGGGCAGGGCCACTCCCGGTGCAGACATGGCGAGACTCCATAGAGGTGTGACTTTGGAGCCAGCCCACTCGCTTTCCATGGTGATGGGAAGTGCGGGGGACCCGATGCCAATGGCAGGGTCGATCTCAGCGGCCACGTAGCACGGTTCAATAGCTGTGGAATTGCCCTTCAACCCAGAGGGGTCGGAGCAGCTGCATGGTGTGGTGTACCCAGAGGGGCAGAAGTGCCCACAATGTGCTCTGCTCCCCCAGAGCAGGGTGGCATGGTGTGCCCACCTGAGTCAGCTGCCAGAGCTGTGGGGGCCCTCATCTCTCCACGTGTCTGGATTGTGCAATCGGCACCACCTGAGTGGTGTGGGACTCCAGGCAGCTCTCCAAAATGCAGTTTATTCCATCCAAGAGATTACAGCAGTCCAGGGTCTTGGGTGACAGAGCCTATGCCTACAGCTGTTAGCTCCAGCTGCAGGCAGGCCTGGTTTTGGTTACATTGCATTATGTACTTTTCTTTGCTTAGCATATTAATACAGTACAACCAATCTACACCTCAACTATTATCTATAGCCTATCATAACTACTATAATTACCATATTCATGTTACTGTTCTCCAATCACTAAAAGTTAGTACATTACAGTTTAAGCTAGGAGTTGTTTTTCAGTTTTCTTGCAGTGGGAAATTCTGAGACCTTTTTTCTACTTGCAGTTTTGCTGACTTTTTTGCCTCTGCTATCTTTCTGCTTGGTAAAAACATCTTCTTCTTTGAGATGGGTTTTTCAGACTTTGCTCTAAGTCATAAAAACCCCTTCTAACTAACATACCCTTTGCCTCCTTGGTTATCCATTAAGACTGGCTCAGCAATTGTTTTCTTCTATATCAAAACTTGCTTCCATCTCTATTCCTTCATCAGACTCTACATTTAAAAATCTTTCTGCTAAGCATGCATATCTGTGTGAATTTCTTATCAAACTTTCATCCTTCCCAACAGCTGCCGGCTCGCTGGACATCGTTGGTGTCCTCGGCTTGGGCAGCCCCTGGATGCTCTCTGTTTTCCAAGATTCCCCCACTCCCTGGGGCTGTGCTGCTTTCCATGACCACTCCGCATCGGTCAGCCACAGTTCCATTGTAGTAGGACACGTTTTCTCAGAAGTGGGGCCCGCCGGCTCCCGCGGCAATGCTGCTCATGCCCAGGGTGGAACAAAGAGGTGGCTGCGCTGTTGCCCTTCCCCCTTTGCCCTTCATAATCCAATTTCATAAGTCCAGAACAAGCACCCATGGTTTTATAATACCGATGGCTGCATCATCACCAAATGACACTGCCTCAAATATATTCTGTCCAACCCTCTCCCAAAAGGGCAAATCTAAAATGTCCCCTTCTGATATGTGCAGCTCATGGTTTTCGCACCAGGTGAATAAAGCTTATAGAGCTCGTTCATCATGGTTTATCCCTCTTCTTTGAAAGAAGAAAATCAGTACCTTCATTACGCAGTTTTCTGGTCCTGACATCCAAGCTCCCACGGTCTCCTAAGTGGTTCCAGTCCACAAAAACAAGGCTAGCAACCTCACAGCACTTCACACTACTTAGAAAACTCCTGGGTTTTCACCATATTGGCTCTGTCCCCGTTTCCAGCTCCCAGGCTGTATTTCTCTGGTTCCAAACACCAATCCAGGGTCTGATGCCCTTGTAATCTGCTTCTAATCCAGTTCTACACCGTTTTCAGGCTCTAACGCCATGTGTCTCCTTTGTTCTGTGCTTCTGAGTTCTTATCATTTCGGAGTTTACCACGTGTTAGGCCACATGAGGGGGTTGCGGGTGCAGGAGACAGAGATTGCTCAGCCTCGAGGTTTGTGTGGCACAGAGAGTGTTTATTTCCCAGGCTACCCCTAATATAGAGCATTTGAAAGACCCGGTCTGCATATGCTCATTGGTCTGAACTCCACGCCCCCTGGGGATCTGGCCAGTGAAATGCTTGCAGCTTCCTAAAAGACCTGACTGGGAGAAGCCCCTGGCAGTCAGTCCTGAGGCTTGGTAGCAAGCTTATCCATGACATTCGGTAACACCAGCAAATGGGTGCCTTCTTTCTGCTCAGTTGTATCAGGTTTCACTTTGGTTTCAGTTATGTCAGGTTGAGATTAAAGGCATAAAAAGGATGCAATTTTTACAATAAACAGATCTCCTTTGGATGCATGAGGGGGTCCCTGTTGCTTTGTTCTCCACTGCCACATGCAAATCTGCCTTTTGGGAGTGCTAATTCAATAAATAGTCGCTATAATAAACAAAGCTAGGGCTATAATTCTCAAAAAAACTTAGAACTGTCTCAAGGTGTTTTGTTTTGTTTGACAGAATACCTTAGGTGTGGAGTTGTGGTGGTGTTCACAGGGGTCCCATGACAAGGGAAGAGACGAGAATCTTGACTCCATGCTTCAGAAGGCTGATTTATTATTTTATTATATATATTATTAAAATGATATATTAGAACTATACTAAAAGAATAAAAGAAAGGATTTCATCAGAAGGCTTGAAAGGAAAGGAAGGGAATGAATAACAAAAGCTCGTAACTCTCAGAGAGTCCAAGCCAGCTGACTGTGATTGGCCATTAATTAGAAACAACCACATGAGACCAATCAAAGATCCACCTGTTATGTTCCATAGCAGGAGATAATTATTGTTCACATTTTGTTCCTGAGGCCTCTCAGCTTCTCAGGAGGAAAAATCCTGGCCAAGGGATTTTTCAGAAAATATCATGGCTACATGGGGTAGAGAGTTATATCTTACAGGCTGCCTTAAAAGAAGAGATACTGCAATCCCACGAAATCACATCAACCAAAGCACTCCCAGTCTATTAATAAGAATTAACAAAGTCTGAACTTCGAGATAGAAAATATCTCAAAGCTTTGTACGTACATCCATCCATACAATACCACTGTGATTAACTACACTGACACACAGGTTTGCATAAGTACTATTTTCTCAAATACACTGGAGTATGGTAGACCAAAAGAAAACATCAATTGCAGAGTCTAAAGCATGTGGTTAAATATTCCCTTTGTGTTCACAGCTTTAAATTAAAATTTACCCTTATAAATAAAGGTATTAGAGATTACCCATGAACTCCACAGATTTTAAAAAGGTGTTTGAAGGCTAGGTCTGAAGAAAGAGAGGTATTTCATTAGAAGGTTTCAGTTGCAGAGTTTTCTGACTATTTGCCACCTGTCACTTCTGTTTACAGTGTCTATAAAATCATTTTCATGCTGAAACTCACTAACAACTACCTTCCATATTTATTTATGGTTAGGCACTCATGCCAACTCCTGCTGAAGTCAAGAGCAGGTTTCTAAATATAGCAGGAATAAGATTAAACCTGAATGGTCTGCCAGTGCTATCACTGAAATATTGATTTGTGTGTTTTCTTATTTTTTGAACCAAAATATGACCATGGCAGCTGGTATGCAGATGCAATAATCACAGAACTGAAGTCATTTGAGATTACAGAAAGGTTAAAAATTATGCACGGGAAGGCAATAACAGGAATTTCTAGCTAACAAAAAATGGTTTCTCCTGCAGCCTTGAGGTCATGTCCTTATACCCTTCTCAAAAGAAAACTTATTCATTGAACTCTCATCATCATCCCACACATATTTAAATTAATTGGAACTATTGATTAGTCCATGTCAATTAGCATCTTGCTTTTTCTTTCTGCTGACTAACTGATTCACTTTCAAATCATAAATCTTTCAAGGAAAAAATATACCATGCAGAGGAAAACCCAAGGCATAGGCTTCCGTACATGCTATTGGCAATCCCTGTGTGACAGCCTCCTGCTAGCTTCCTACATCAGACACAGGGCAACTTCGCTGCAGCACTGACTTTCTTAATATTGGTGACATTTTAAAAATCCAAAGACACTGCTTGTTTTAAAAGTCCTAAAAAGAGCATTCTGAGTTCCTGATAGCAAACATAGAGGGACTAATTTGCTTTAGGAGAGAAGGTGTTTGTGCAGTTGGATGACAGCTTGTATGTTGATGTGGCTGTGGGGATTTATATGTTTGCGCTCCCCTTGTTTGAGGCAATGAGCGCAATGTCACCTGTGCATAGCCGACACCACAGTTTAAGACTATATGCCTTGAAGGTGCAATGCTTTATTTGTAATCAAAGGGGAAATGTATCTAAACTTATTAGGATAAGCAGTTCCTTTGCAAACAGACTGATCTAGAAACTTTGTCATTTTTAAGGAGTAAACTCCCAAGGTTATAAGGAAAATGCACATATGCTTTTCATCACCGTATAGAATTTTCTTGGACACGATTTCATTTTTCTGAAACTGGACTTGTACACCTGCAAATACATATGAAGGGTCTTGTTAAATTTATTTCAAAGGTATTTCAGACAGCAGGAGTAGCAGTAACATCTTTCATTTCAACAATGCTTGTTGGTTTCTTTTGTACTTAACTCCTAGACTACTCATTTCCTTAAAATAGGATTTAATTTATGCAGAGATATGTTATTGTTTTAGTCTACAACTGTTACTCAGAACTGAGTTTTGCAAAATGAATGCTCACAGAAGTGCTGATTTGACAATCTTAAGTACTGCAGCATTTTAAAGAGATAGGATATTGGGATCTGTATTCCACATCTACTCCAATAGATGTGGAATAGAAACCACATTACCTGTGACTTCCTTTCTCAGTTAAAAAGAAAAAGAAGAGAGAAATAGCTGGGCTTTAGCTGTGTGTCTGGATATGAAGCCATGTGAGATTTTTGAATGGCTTCACACAAGTTTTTCAAGTTTTCTCGGTGTCTCTGAGTTCCCCAGCCCTTGGACCACCACTGGCTGGTTTTGTTCGTTTTGCATGGCTTAATTTTTAGAGAGGAGGAAAGAGGGCAGCCACCAAAGTGGGATTTCTCTGAGGAGCTGCTAAAAGCTTTCTCCACGCAGGCAAAACCAATCACTGACTGGCTCTGAAAATAGGCCCACTGCTGAACCAATTAGAAAAGCTGGTGACGCCTCTGGGACAACATATTTAAGAGAGGAAAAAAGGTGCAGGAAGCTCTTTCTGCCTTCCGAGGGGGGCTGCGGGAACAGCTGAGCCCCTTCCCAGTGGGGTTGGTGGCTCTTTCCCATCAGGGCCGCCGGGCCCTGCTGCCAGGACCCATCCCAGCGCCGCCAGCAGCTGCGGCCAAAGCCGGGAGGTGGCCCTAGGGACAGGAGCAGGAATGGCCCCGCTGCCTGTGCCGGGAGCAGCCCCGGGACCGGTGCCAGGGGAGGCCCCACGGCCGAAACTGCAAGTGGCCAGGGCCACAGGAGCCCACGCAGCCACCGCCACCTGGGCGCGGCCCGCGACACGCTTTGCCTGCCAGGCCACCAAGAGCCTGCTGCGGCGCAAACCAAAGGACAGAAACCTTCTTAGCAGGACCACTCTCTTTGTTCTCAAGGCTAAGACAACCATTTGCATGCATTAGTCACTGCACTGGGGGAATAGAGGGCTCAACAATGTCTGCTACAGCTAAAGGAATTCAGCATTTGTTACAATTCGACTTGTTCTCAACACCTTCTTTCTCTGGGAATTGCTCACAGCATTTCATCAATGCACCTCGCAAATGCTTTTGCTGACTGAAGCTGCTTTGCCTTTTTCCTTCAGAAATGAATGAAGAAAACACAAACTGCCTTCTGAAATCCTTCTGCTCCCTTCCAAATCAGTTCACTACCCAAGCACAAGCCACAGACTCATTCCTGATTCCCTCTGGGAGATAGGAGGTAATATTTTGCTGCAACCAAAAAGTTATTAGAAAAAAAAAAGAAAGCTGTTGGCGCTAGGTGGAGTTAATTATTCTTTGCATTTGTTCCAGTTAATTTGGTGGGTATTGCTGTGAGCTGGATAAGGGGAGGGGCTGAACACTAGACCAAAAGGGAAGTAGAAGTGGAGAGGGGACAGAAAAGTAGGCTGTCAGTAGAGAACAGACTTTTCCTTTGGCTGGGTACTCCCTAGTAGCCAGCCAAAGGAAAAGGGCAGAGGGATCGTGCAGGGCTGGGAAAAGCAATAAAAAGCAGCATTATCTTGGCGTGTGTATGTTCGGCTCTCAGGAGAGAGAGATACACAGCTGGCTCAGTTGAATCCTTACTGATAAGGTTCTCTTTTGCTTTAATAACTTTGTCTCCATTAAATTGTATCCAAGAGTTTGTTTATTTCTAACACCTCTCTCCCAGCAGCTCAGAGCTGCATTGCACAGCGCTTGCTGTGTGCCAGAGAACACAAAGCAGGCTGGCCTGGTGGGCCTGAATATTCCTGCCAAACACTCTGCATCTCACACCTTTTCTCTGGCTCAGTGCAGAACTGCAGGATTGCAGGCGCTTCCTCCCAGAGCTGCGTGAGGCGCTGGCTCCTGCAGATGTGCCCTGCCAAGCTGTCCCTGCCTCACGCTGGCCTCGCTTGCCCTGGCACAAGAGCTGGGCCTGAAGGAGGCTGCCCTGTGCTCCAGCCTGCCGAGCACCCCGGCTCCCTGCCCCGGTGCCCAGAGTGCTGCACACACTGCTGACCTTTGCCAGGAGTTGCAGGGCAGCTGGCAGAAGAGGAGGAATCCTCAGGCAGCCCAGTGGCCCTCGGCTGCCCTGGGCCTTTCTCTGCTCCTGGGCACACTCCAGACAGCCAATGCCTCCAGGCTGGGCTGTGCCCAGCATGGCTGCGCTTCCCCTCGGCAGCAGCCAGCTGCCACCTGGGCTCTGAGAGCAGAGGATTCGCCTGCTGCCAGGAACAGGCACCCAGGGCCCGGCTGCTGCCTCTTGCAGCTCCAAGGGCCTCCTTCCAGCCTGCCTCTGCCGGGGCTCAGCCTGCTCCGGCCTCTGCCGGGGCTCTGCTGGGGCTCCACCCCAGCCAAGGCTGGGCCCGCTCTCACCTCATGTTGTCATCTTATTTCAAAAGTTTCATACCTTCTCAGTGATTTCTCATGGCCATCTCCTTACACCACTGATTCCTTCTTTTTCACAGCACAACCAACAAACTCAATCTCTCTCCTCACCTAACTAACCCACTCTTTTGTAGCACTCGTCTTCTCATTGGACACACCTGTGGCCTATTAGGGACAGGCCTGCTCCTAATCTTTGGTGATTAGTACAGCTGCAGCTCCTCAGGGGTGAGATTGCCTTCTGCACTATTCTCTTATATTCTATCCCTCCACAACCTCCCAGGCGCTGACAGCTCTGCACCACAGAAGACCTTCCCGAGTACCCTCTCTGATCTTTCTGCTTTCTAACTTGAGCAAGGCTCTCCATCCACCAAAGACATTGCACTTAGGGATACAAATCCAAGTGGCAGGAACTCAAATGCTCTTGAGTCACAGGTCAATGCCTTCATCTGCACAAGGGGTTTGGGCTGCCCAGTTCTTCCTTTGGTTTTTCCTGCAAATGCCATTGCTTTTTCTGCCTCAACTAGAAATACCACAGCTAGGCAAAAACCAGCCAGTGGGTCATATTCCAAAGGCAATGTGCTCTGGGTAGGATGAATGAAGAAGATCCTACCCCCAAAAACCAGCTAGTGGGTTGTATTCCAAAGGCAATGTGCTCTGGGTAGGATGAATGAAGAAGATCCTACCCCTTTCAAAGCACACCAAAGAAGCCCTAAGTGTGACTGAGGACCAAGAAAAAATAACTGGTAATTCAAAAGGAAATGCTGAGTTTTCTGAAGGGGTCAGAAGGAGGGGAATCTTCCAGATGAGCTGATATTTCAGAAACTTTATTTAATTAATCCTAATCTATAATCCTATTCTACAAAACTCTTCAACAATCCTACTCTAGAATCCGACTCTACAATCCTACTCAAAATTGGCTATGGAGATAATGTCTTGACACAATTGTTACGTTCTCGTCTCCTACTGCTTCTTGATTGAGTTGATGAGTGGTGCCAAAATGGATGCTGGTTTGGCTGTTGTAACAAATGGATGCTGTCCACAGGAAAAAAATACAAAAACAAAACAATGAACCAATACTTTCCAAGCTCAGTGCTCCACAGCCTCAATCAGGATTCCTCTGGGTCCTAAAAAGACCCAGAAAGTAGAACAATGGGACCATCTGCTCCCCATTTGTCATGGGCAGGACCTTGCCATCACAGGCGAACCTGGCCCAGAATCCCACTCATCTGTTTATTGTGATGTCTTCATCTCCCTGGGATTTTTGCCCTGCCAGTGCTCTAGAAATGGTGCTTTCTGTCCCTGGGGTTTCTTCCTTTCAGGAAACTCCAAGGACTCACATAGGTCCCTGCCTTTGCAAGACAGGCATTGTGCTGATTCCCACAGGGAGACAGAGCAGTGTCTACCTTTCCATGCCCTGCTCCTCATGTGCTGGATGGCATCTTCCTTCCCAGCAGGGCCAGCCCAGTGGCACCAGGTCCTGCAGTTCCCTCTCTGCCACACAACCTGGCAGTAACCCTGGCACAGTTCCCGTCTGCTTGAGCGTGCCAGGCAGCAGATGGGGCTGGGACAAGTCCCTCCCAGCTGTCCCTGTTTGCGTGGCAGAAACCTCTAAGGGTGGGCTGGGGGGCACAAACCAGGGCCCCTCAGAGGCTCACAGTGAGCCCCCCAGAGCCCCTGCTGCCCACAGCCAAATCTCTGACCCCTAGGCTGGGACTGGCTTCCTTGGCTTCCTGCACCACCATTTCATGTCTCTGTACCCTGAATTGCTCTATTTCAATTCTTTTGCCATTAGATAAAAATGAACACCCCAGCAAATTACAAAACAAGGTGACAGAAACAGTCAGGAAACAGAGCACCTCTCTTCTCAGGAAATGCAGAGAGAGGTGGAGTTATTCAGTTTTGTGAAGAACAGGCCCCAGGGAGACTTTGTTGCCACTTTCCAAGACTTCAGAGTGGTTTTGAAGAAAGTGGTGGATAGCTTTTTTACAGGGCCACTTAGAATAGGATGTGGGCGAATTTTTTAAAAAACAAAGGACATCTAATCAGAGTAGGCCTAAACAAGAATTTGCTCACTCAGAGCATGGTGCCACCCTGGCACAGGTTGTTCCAAGAGCTTGTTGGTGCCCCGTCCATGGAACCATTCCAGGTTAGGTGGCAAAGGGCTCTGAGCAACCTGATCTCTTTAAAGATGTCACTGCTCATTGCAGGACACTTGGACCAGAGGACTTTTATAGGGCCCTGCCAGCCCAGCCCAGTCTAGGATTCCTCACCATTTTCATTTGAAGAGCAGCAAGAGTGGAGGTGAGGAGGAAGGGGGCTCAGCTGATGCCTTGGACTTCAGTGGAGGAGGACCCCATCCCTCAGACCCTGTTTCACCTGCAGCCCCTTCACATTTTACCTTCAGGAGCTCCTTGGCAGACCAGCGCTGCTGCTCATCTGTCTGCAGGCAGTGGCTCAGGAAGTCACGCAGGCAAGGCGAGAATCGGTTGGGGTGCCGCAGCCTTGGGGTCCCTATTACTGCGATCAGGAGTTTAACCTGGGAAAAAAGGAGACACGAGGCTCCACCTGCTGCTTTCACATCTCTAAGTTCTCTCCCAGATCCCTTTGTTTAACCTCTGTTCTTCAGTGGCAGTTCCTGCCCTGGCAGAGACCCAGAGATGACCTTCCTTTACCAACCAAAAACCCAAACCCCAATGCAACCACAGCTTTTCCACCATCCCGTAGATCTTGCCTTGTCAGCTGATTTCATTGACTGACCTAGTTAGTTGGAAGGAACTACATCAACAAAAGCATGTTTGCTTCTCCAAGGATTCATACCAGCTTGAGAGGCTTTTTGGAAGAGGGACATTGCTATACTAATGTCACAGACATCTTTTGTGAAAAATCTTTTCTTTAAGATTTTTCCCTCTTCTGAGAAGCTGAAGCACCAGAGAAAGAATGTAAACAATAGTTATCTGCTGCTGTGGAATGCAACAGGTGCACCTGTGATTGGCTCATGTTGCATGTTTACAATTAATGGCCAATCAAAGACTGAGCTCTCTCTGAGACAAAATCAGAGAGAGCTCCTTTGTTGATTAATTCCTTTTCTATTCTTAACATAGCAGCTTCTGAGACTTTTCTCTCTATTCCTATTAACATAGTCACTAAGTAATATATAACATAAAATAATAAATCCAACGTTCTGATCAGAGAGTCAAAATTCTCGACTCTCTCTTCAACCCTGAAAAACCCTTGCAAGCCCTGTAACATCCTAACTAATTTCAAGGATTAATACATGAAAGGCATATCTGCAGTGCCTGTTGGTCCCTTAAGTACAGCTCCTGTAGAACAAAATTCATCAAGCTTTTTGGGCTGTTCTTGAAAACAATGGTAATTGGAAGAAAAGAAAGGAAATCCATCAGTTAATCCCCAGGTAAGGAAACAAACATTTACAATCTCATCTTCTAACACAGACACATTAAGATGCATGCACAAATGTATTGGGATTAAAATGCCTGCTTGGGCACACAGGAGTCACCTGCAGTTCTGTCTCTCAGCAGTCTAAAAAATTTCAGCTTCCCATTTTTCACCAAAAGAAAAATTGTTATGGTCAGGAGAAGGAGAGGTGCCATCCCTATGGTCACCCTCTGCTCATTTGGCTACTCAAGTGAATGCATTTATGGTAGTCCCATCCCAGAAAGTGCCAGGAAACACTGGGAGGTTTTGGCAGGCTCTCTGCATCACCAGGCTCTGGCTGGGTGATGTGGAGAACATGCCTTGGGCTACGAGAGAAACACGGTCACTGAGTGTTTCAGCAACACTGCACAAGAAGCAGAAGAGACTGTGTTGCCTTTACACCCTCATGCCCAGGTTTCAGGCATGTTTCCCAGTGAGAAGAAACTGCACGGTGGGCAAAGTTCCTCCCTAAAAAACAGTGCTTTAGAAACTTTGTTGGGTTTGGGTTTCCTTCCATCATGTCTGGAAAGATAACAGTAGTTCTAAGGTGCTTGTTTCCTGTTACTTGGGGCCATCTTCACAGACAAAAGAACTGGAACCAAAGGAAAGTGTTGCCTGAGAATAGAGTTTCTTTGGAGTTTGTTTCATGTGGTAAGGCTTGAGCTCCCCCACTGATGCAACCAAAACTACAGCAGATGCTGATGTGTTGCAGGGACATTTTTAGGAGGGGACCTTGGTGGAAGTAGTTCCAGCAGATGGCAATGGGATTTTGTCCAATGGCACACAGGACATGGGGCAGGTGAGAAAGACAGTAGGATCAATGAGTATTTGCTTCTTACTGAGGCAGGACTTCGGTTCCAGTAAGGAGGTCCTTGTTCTACCATTTCGATGCCCACGATTCCAAAAGACCATATGTCCACTTTGGGGCCATATGGTTGATGCGTCACCATTTCAGGCGCCAGCCACCAAGTTGTCCCGGCTACCGAGCACCGTCTGCTCTGCTCAGGTGTGAGCTGAGTAGAGAGGCCAAAATCAGCTGAGGAGAAAACAAAATACGGGTCTTATCTGAATTCTGTGCAATTAGGAAAGCAAGCAAAAGAATTCCCCAGTAGAAGTTTGAAAATGTGCTGTTGAATCTCCTGGCATTGGTGACTTAAAAAATCCCCCCATTTTTTACACTGCCTCCAGCAGTAGCTTTTGTTCTTTGAAAGCTTTACACTTGTAGCTCCCTCCCTCTGGCAGGGACACACACAGAGCAAGGCCACTCCTGACTGCTTGTTCCTTCTCATACCTCTGTGCACATTGCAACCATGTCACCAGCTCATGGTTGACATGGTGTCCCTGCGCTGCCACCAGCACCATTTCTGGGGAGCTGGCAGTCACTCAAAGCAGCCCTAAACCCCACATCCCTGGAATGCTGCACCTGACCAAGAATACACTGACCCAGCTTTACAGAACCGTCGCTTCTGAGAAGGATGTTGCCACTCTTCACATCTCGGTGGATCACATGGTTTGAATGAAGAAAATACAGTCCTTGCAGGCACTGAAAGAGAAAACAGAAAGAAGAAGGAAAAAATAAGTGATGGGATTTCATCACATAAGAAAGGAAACAAAGAATCTAACAGATTCCCTTTCCACAGGGGAATGGGGAGTAATGGCAGAACACAGTGCCACTGAGAGGAAGAGCTCGCTGCTCCAACACTTGCAGAGCAGGACCTTTCTGACGAAAGGCACATCAGCTTTTGAAAGAGCAACAGCACCTGCTGTTGTAGACTGTCCCCTGCAAACCAGCCAGGATGACTGCTGCTGCAGTGCATGTGTTCAGAAGCAAAGAGCATTTGGGCTGCAGTCCTGTCCTTTTTAGCTGAGGACTGAAAGAAATGAGTCTCTTTTTTCCTTTGCTGTTTGTTTCAAACCCTGTCACCAGCACCTTTGCTTTCACAGGCAAAGAATGCAGTGAAGACAGGCAAAAGTTTAGCGAGGTAAGATGGACAACAGCAAATACATCAGGCAGAGTGAGAGTACAACAGCAGGAGATAAGAGTACTGGCACTGAGTACAGTGAGTGCAGGGGCACTAGCAGGCCTTTCACTTGAAGTGCTTTTACTTGCCCATAGCATACCAGCAATACAGAAACAAAACTTGGCAGATGAAACCTCTCCTGATCTGAGCCCCTGTTTCCCAGACAACCCTGCCCAAGTCCTTGGAAACACAGACTGGATTGCTGACCTCCCGACAGATGGCTGCCATGTGGTCTTCAGACAGGCAAGTCTTGCTAATGACGTCGCTCAGAGTGCCTCCATCCATGAACTCCATAACTAGCCAGAGTTCCTCACCCAGAAGGTAGCTGAAAGAAGGAAACAAGGGTGTGGAGATAAATATGCATGGCTGTCTTGATTTTTTGCTTCTGGGGTTTTTGTTTCCAGGTTCCTTTGTGACTAGGACAGAATCAGAGGAATAGACGTTCCCTGTCAGCTCTGCATTGTTTGCAGTCTGTGCAGTCTGGAGGAGAAAGACACAGCTGTGAAAAAGGAGATGTCTTAGATGGACAGCAAGTGAAAAGTGCAGTTTAGTAACAGCCCAGATAAAAATATGTCAGGCATAGTGTTTCTGGAAATAAGCACCTAGTCTTCCTGGCATGCACAGCAATGGCAACGAGCGCTAATGATCTAAGGGAAATCCACTTCAGGATGGTTCATCAGCATTTAAGAAACTTTAAAAAATCTGTCCCAAAAAAGTGTGGAGGCCATGTACTTCAAGGCTATTGACTTAGGAAGATACAGCTGATCCAGGTTTTGAATAATTTTGGAATAATTTTCAAACTAGGAGTGCCAGGGAAGACTCAGGCAGACAAGATGCACTCTCTTCTAATCCATTGGAGATGAATAGAGAAATATGAATGAATAAAAATTAACAGCTCTACTTTCTGCAACTGACCAAAGTGGGTTTTTAACCTCTCATATTTGCTGTATGTAAATGCTGTATGTAAATTGATGGGATAAGACCAAGACCTCTCACCTGTCTAAATAATTCACAACACTGGGACTCCTGTATCTCTTCATAATCATGATTTCATTAACAGTTAGTTGCTTGCTCCTCAGTCCTTTTAGATTTATTTTCTTTATGGCCACCTAAAATGACATTTAAAATCAGTAACTTGAGAAGTTGGTGGCATGAGACCACAATGCAATGGAGCAAGTGATTTTGCAATGACACAGCTGAGCTGTGCCAAACTGCCTTGTGATTAGGCACTGCAGTAATTAGGAACTGACATTCCAACAGCCCATTTCTCTGCTCCCTTGGGGGCCAGTTACAGGACATGTGGGGCCACTGACGTTTTGCTTTGTCCACTTGGTAACAGTGGTGTCTCAGCTATGACCCACAAACCTCTGACCACAATCTCTGCTGCTTTGTTTGGGATTCAGAAGAAATAATCCATGCCTTAACACTCTGTGGATACATCTTGCAAAGGCTATGGGTGGGTCTTAGGGCTTTTAGGGCACCTTGCAGATCTCTCCCTATGTGCAATTGCCAAGTGCAGCACTGCAAGCGGCTAAGGAACTACCAGCAACTTTCAGATGGATTTGCTGGCCACCAGAATTGAGAATTCAGGACTCTGAAGCTGTAGCCCCAAAGAGCAGGGAGGTGCTCTAAAGCACCACCTTTGTTTTAGCAATGGAGAGCGAGTGAGCGCGTCCTTCTCTGAAAGGAAGTGCTGCCCTCCGTGCCTTCCTTCTGGCAGCTGAGGAGGACAAAGTGCCAAATGTATTTTGCAGGCTGGCACCACTCTGTGCTTCTTGTGCCTTTTCAGCACGGCTCTACCCAAAGCTCCAGCCACAGCTCACACCAGAAGGGAAAGCCCCTCAAGAGCAGCAGAGTCTGCAGGGCCTGTTGATATTTACCTCTCCTCCTGTGGCATTGTTGAGTGCTCTGACCACTTGTCCAAAACCCCTAGAAACAAAACAGAAGGAGAGAAAGGAGAAGCTGTTTAGGTCCTAAAGTGAAAGCCAGCCCACAGAGGAGATCTGTGCTGGCAATGCCAAAAACCTGGAGGATGCAGGAGGGCTCTGCCAGAAGGCAGATGATGCATTTTCCTCTCAAGTGCAGGCACTGGGCCTGTTCCTGAAGCGCTGGAATTCAACTTCTAAAGGGAGTTTATTCTTTCCTCTTGGGTTTCACTTTCTAAACTGTGTGGTTCCTATCCTGACCACAGAGTATTTCCTTCTGCCAATGAGGGGAAAGAAATGCTCCTGGCAACTCTTATCTCACACAGCTTTGATAGGGATAGGTTGCTCTTTGAGGCAAGCAAGTTTCTTCTTTTTCCATTAGTATGCCAGAATGATTTTGAGACACAGAAAAATGCTAAAGAAATTAACACTGAGCATTCCCACACTTGAGAGACAAGGAGATCTCCCAGATCCTGTTCTTTGATGCAGGCAATACTTTGTCAGCATAGAGATGTCTCTTACAGTGCCTTCTGAGCACACTCACAAATTCTGAGCAGCACTGAGAGATGGGATCATCTATCTCCAGTGTCTGAACATGTTTTCAGCTTGCGTGACTTCACGCTGGATAGACATTTCACCAGAAAAACACCTGGCCCATGGCTGTGCAGGGGTATCTGCGTTTGGACTCACCCGCTGCCAATACGTTCCTTTTCAGTGTATTTCATCACAGGATTTTCCTGGTTCACCATTCTCCCTGAGAGAAACAAAATGCAAGATGCTGACTTTAAAGCAGAGATCCCAGCTTCCAGGAGATACAAAAGGCAGCCCCACTCTCTGGGGTTCTCAGCCCTTTGTGCTCAGCTGGGTAACAACCACCACAACAGCAAAAGGATGGGCAGCCCTGCAGTGCAGATGGCTGGCACAGAGACTGATTTTGTACAGTCCTTTGAGAAGTTCTCTTAACAGGAAACAAAAGCACAGGGACATGCATTTCCAGGAGAGAAGGATATCTTCTCTACCTTTCAGCTGTTTGCCAAAATAATGCCTTTCCGTTTGTAAAGCAGAGCAGCTCATGCTAGAACCAATCCCAGTGGGGTTTCAGCATCAGGACCCTGACCTGTTCATGAGCAGGCTGAGCTCAAAGATGCCCCTCTCCCAGCTAAGGAAGGCTCCAGCCTCTGCAGTCAAAGCAACCCTCAGGGACAGGGCAGCTAGCACAACAAGGCTGGCAAAGCCCAAGCATGAGCACTGACAGGCAGTGGGAAGAAGCCACAGCCAGTCTGAGCCCCGTATAACCTGTTGTCCCCATTCAGGACACAACAGGATGGGCTTTGAGATCAGCCCCACCGAGGTGTGGATCAGTGCCCTTTTTGTCCCAACAGGTGATGGTAGACACAGAATCCACTGGGCTCTGCTCTCAGCCCCACCAGGTCTTATCTGAGAGCACAGCACTGGCAGCTGGTATGGGCAAGAGGCAGATTCATTGGGTTGTGCTGCAGAATCACAAAGGACTTGATGTGTTTTCCTAGAAACTGACCTGAGCAGGGCTTGGCCCAACAGGTAGGATCCTAACAGTCAGGGGAAAGAGTGGGAATCGGGTATGGAAAAGTGCCATGGATCTGAGGAATATACCATGGCTGGGCTGGAGGCTCTCTCCTGAGAAATGCCTGCAGTACAGTTTTATCTGATCACGCCACTTGGATGTGTCTCTTAGACACATCTTGAAAAGCATAAAACTAGAAGATTAAATAAAGTTTGTTACAAAAGTATCTGATTTTTTGGGGGGGCACATGGAAAACACCTCTTGCTTTCTATTTTCCTGTAACCTGATGTTCTTTCAAAGTAGGTGGTATTGACAAAAACATAGCATTCTCTTATTGACAAAAAATATAGCATTCTCATGAAAATAAACTGTGGGTGTAGTAGATGTAACAGTAACAGTCATAAAAATGTCAGCAGTTAGACGTGACACAGAAGAGCTCTTTCAGGACGGAGAAAAACCAACTCCACCAAAAAAACCCCACAAACCATCAACAAAAAAAAACCCCAAAACACAACAAAAAACCTCACAAAACCCAAAACCAAAAAATCACCACAAAAAATAAACAGTACAAAAACATCCCCCCTCAAAAAAAAAAAAATCACCAATCAAAAAGACAAAACTCCAAAACCAGTCCATTTCTGTGAAGTTTTTTTGCTCTGATGACTGGTTGGAAGTCAGGACTCTAAGGAAAATTTAGGAAGCTGAAAATTCTATTCAGTTTGGCCACTAGCACACAGGACTTTCCTAGATCATTTGCTAGGTCACAGCCTTCTACTGATGCAAGGACAATCCCTGCTTCAGCATTTAGCAGAGAGGGAAACTCAGGCAAACCCAAGCCAGTCCAAGGTGCCCTCAGAGGCAGCAGGAACACCCAGAGCGCTCTCTCGCTGCCTCAGAGCACAGCACTGCTCAGGGGAGTCCTAAATGGCCCTGTGACACCAAACTCAGGAGGAGCATTTGGTACAGCTCTGCTGACACCTGCACACAATGCACTGTCCCTCAGACAAGAAACACACCAGACATACCCAGCATCTCCAGGTACCTCTTCTCAGTCTCCTGTTTCGGAGAGATGAAGGAACTGCCCAAGCTTGAGGTTCCAGGTTTTACAGAATGGCTTCTTCCAGGCAATGCTGCTGCGGCAGCAAGCTCAGAGCCCTTGGTGTGCTGGACCTGGAGCACTTCTGGTGGGCACTGTTCCTGTGCCTCACTCTTAACTTGGGGTCCGTCATTGCCAGACATTTGCTGGAAGTCTTCGCAGGCTGCCCGGTCAGATGTCAACTCTTGCTCCTCAAATGAAACAGAACAAAGGAGTCAGACACTACAGCTTGTCCCTGTCAGCCAGGAGTCATCGACTGTGAGGAAAGGGAAAGAACAGATTGACAAGGAATGCAGACAGCTTGTTTCAGTCCCCCATCTGGGTCTGAGAACAGGAGAGCAGGAATCAATTTGGATGACTGCTGGCAAAAAGGCCAAAGGAAAAATTCCACTATCCAGGGAAGCACAGGAGATTGAGCACACCAGGAAATGTCCTTCAGAGTGACTGTGATACACACTACAGCAGGATGGCACTCAGAGGCATGGCCCCACTCCCTGCTGCTCTGCACTGGAAAGGCAAAAAGGGCAGAAACCACCAGTTTGGTGACTGCAGTGACTGCATCCCTCTTTCACTCACTTGCTTTTGTAGAGAATGAGGGAAGCAATTAAGTTTCTCCCTGATGATTTTCATTTCTTCCTCCAGCCTCTTCTGCCTTGTCTTGATCCTAGTGTCAGCTATCTGAAGCTCAGCGTTTAGCTGTTCCTTCATGTTCTCTAAAAAACAAGCGAGAGGATGTTTCATGAGTGGAGTGCCTGCCACTCTTTCACTCACCTGGTTTTGTTGATCGCCCCTCTGCTGATGGAGATTCTCCTCTTGATTTCTTCCCATGTCTTCCTTGTTCATGTTCTTCACGTCCATGATGGCACTCTGAGCTTCGGGCAGCTCTGCTTGTGGCTCTGCCTTGATCTTCTGTACACACAAATGCAGGACAAGTGACTCTTGCTCAGGCTCCGTTTTTTTCCTCTTGCAGCCTCAAAATCACATTTATTCAGCCACTTCTTTCTGCCTCCCTGCCCACCTTGCTTCCATTGCAAACCTCCTGTCCCAGGGCTGATCTCTGCAGATTCCAAGGCTCTGTGCTTCCAGTGCCTGTGGGACTCCTGGCCTCCTCAGTCCCAAGAGCTCTGGTTTATGCCCCTCTTCCTGCCGTTCCCTCTGAGCCTTGGCCAGTCAGGCTTACCTGGCCATTGTCCTGTGGCTCTTCCACCTGCTGCCTGAGCTGCTCTTCCTGCTCTTGGGCTGGGAACAGCTCTTCCTGAGTTTGGCATGGCATCTCTGTTGAAGCAATCTGCTCCTGCTCTTTCTCTAGAAGCACCTGCACAGAAAGCAAGAGAAGATGGGTTTCAGCTTCCCATACAACCTTTGTGGGCCAAGACTCAAAGACTGCTGGGCTCACACATTCCCAAAGCACTGTGCTGCTGCTCTCCAGGGTCATTCTCTGTTCAAGGGGAGGCACAGATTCCAAAGTGACCCTGGCCCTACAATCAGGGGCCATCTGGGACTGAAGCTCCAACAGCCTCTCAGGCAGCTGACAGGGAAGCTGTGGCATTCCTCAAGGGTCTGGTGAGGGCTTCCCTCTGCTTCTGCCATGTCCTGTTTGTCTTTCAGTAGTGACTGACACCCTGCCCTGTCCCACAGCTCCATCCTGGCTCTGCAAGTGGCTTCAGCCCTTGTGAGACACTTCTGGAGTTCATGTTCTCTTCAGGCCTGCACAAGCATTCCTGCCTTTCTGACATCTGCACTCTTGTTAGAAAACCTGGTCATTCAGAAGATGAGGATGAATGCAAAGTTCTCTGATGGGTGTGACTGAGCCCCTAGGGCCACTTCAGTATACGGAAGAGGACCAAGGTGTTTTTTCTCTCTCTTTTGTCAACTGAGAATTCTGACCAGCAGTTACAGAGACTCTCCTAAGGCCCCATTAATGAATGCACTTACACAGCCCTGGGGATGCCAGTGAAGGAAACCATGCGTCATGTAATGTATGGCATGTGTGACCAGAGTCACCGAACACCACCTAAACCTGGAATTGTTCCACCTCTCTAGGACAGGCAGAAATTTAAAGAATTAACTGGGGACTTCAGGGCAGAAGAGGCCAGAGGACTAAAACAACTCTGAGGGGAAAAACGATCATATCTGGAAGGGAAAACATCTCTGCCTGCTCAGAACTGGTCAAGAGAACATGTCTCTAATCCCCTCCTGAGAGGGATGCTTTAGGTGACATCTCCAAATGCCTTGGACCAGAGCCAGGAAGATTCAATTATGTAAATGTTGCATAGATATATAAATGGACAGATAGATAGATAGATAGATAGATAGATAGATAGATAGAGAGATCTCATTACTGAAATCTCTCTTTAATGTCCTCTCTATTGCTACACACATCAAAACTTGATAGCCAGTGCCCTGCTCAGCAGCAATCCTGAGAATGCTCTCCTGTAGCTTCAATAAAGGACACTCTTGGGGAATCTGGAGCATGTAGGTCCTATGGAAAGGGGTCAGACTCAAAGCATTGCACTGGGAACTGCGCTCTCTGTGCATCTGTGCTCGAGCAAGTTCTTCTCTTGGACTCAATCACACTGATGGTGCTAAAGTGTCTGGAATCAGAAATGCAGCCCAGCCACTCCCAGCTCCTGTGATCTCTGAGGAGCACGTGGAATGCAAGGACATTGATCTTCTATTTAATTCCCAGACACAACACACACTGATTACCTGGGCAGCAAAAACGCATAGGCGCTGCTAAGCTCAAAGTGAACAGAAAGACCCTACTGGCTGGAATAGAACCACAACAGCTCCTTCTGCGCCAAGGTCCCTGCACAAAATGATCTGTTCTCATGCAAAAAAAAGCATTCTCCAGAAGTGCTACCGTGGAATATAAAATTTTACCATAGCCAGGCCCAAAGATTTACAAGGCCTGGAAATAATTACGAAAAGCACAATGCTTGGGAGAAAAAGAAAATGAAAAGGCCTCCTCTTAAAAGAAAACCAAAATATAACGATGAAAACAAAGGGGGAAAAGTCGCTACAAACATGGCTATAATATTTGGATATACTGAGGAGATGCTGAAGGCCACTCATGAGCCACTCATTATCCAGACAAAAGGTCCCTCAGTACCTCTTTACTGGCCTTGTGCTGCACTCCCTTGCCCAGCTCCCCTGTCCTGTGCAAACACTGCAGCTGCTCCATGACTTTCGGCTTCCCAGGGGCCCACAGCTGCACACAGCACTCCAGCTGTGGCCGCAGCGCTGCCCAGCACAGGGCCACGCTCACTGCCCTGCTCCTGCTGCCCCACTGCTGCTGACACAGCCCACCATGCCCTTGGCCTTCTTGCCCATCTGGCCACATGCTGCCTCATCTTTAGCTGCTCAAGACGGGCAGAACCCCTGGGTCATTTTCGCCCACACACCTCCCCAAGCACAAAGTTGTCTATCTGACTTATGGTACAGCTTTCACCATTTCAAGATGGCCTTCCCCTTCGGAGCAGCACAAGACAGCAGTCAAGGACTTGCAGCTTCAGCCCCACTCCAGGCTCACATGCACTTTCCAAAGCGGCAGACTACATCACAAAATGCATCCAAAGAAACTTGCCCCTTCTGCTTTTGGCCTCACAAGAAGCCTGCATAATATGCACTTTGTTTCTTTGGTGACATGGGAGAAGAATGAGCATGCACAGCTTCATGGACATCTCCTTGCAGCTTATCAAAGCGAAAAGTCAGCCAGGAAGTAAGACATGATAGAACCGAAGAATTACAGAAGAAAACTGCAGAGCAGTCTTACAAGCCAAACACAACTTTCCAACAAAGGAAAACAAAGAAAGCCCCATGACCTCCAGCACTACCACGTGTGCCCTCAGCCACAGCGCTGCAGAAGCCCAGAGACAGAGGTTCCCTGAGCCAAGCAGCCACATGCTCTCCCACAGGCACCAGCCCTTTGGATTCTCAACATCACAGGTCTAAGGCCAAGTTCTGCTGTCGCTGCGTGCAGGAAATCCCGAGCTCCTGGCAGCACTCCAGCACTCAGCATCCTCAGCCAGCAACAGGAAGCACTGGCTGCTCTGAAACTTGCACCTCTACCTTGCTCTAAAGACACCACCACACACAACTGGCACTTACGGGCTCACGATATCCAGGCTCTGGTGTGAGCACTGATGGAGTTTGGCGCTCCTCCACGTCAATTTGCTCCTCTTGGGCTTCTTCTCCAGGAGCAGCGGGAGCCAGGGGAGAGACGGCTATTGGTTCTGTCAGCTGTGGCAAGAGAGGAGCATAAAGGACAGGCTGTCACCTCTCACTCAAAACCTCATTTCTTTTCAGATCTACCACCTAATGTTTTTAGGAGAAATCAGACCATTTTGTAGCCACACAGGGATTCTAAGTTCCACCGACCAAATTAATATGGGCCAACTCAACAGAATTCTAGATGGATATGAAGTTGATATTTCTCCCTGGCTGCTATCAGCAAGCAATGTTGTCTCTGTATAATGCAGCTTTTAGTTCTTGAATTGAAAAGTAGGAAAGAGACAGCAATCCATTGCTACTGCTGCTACAGACGTGGAAAACTCAAACTGGATCACAGTCTCAGTAAAGTGCTGCAACAGGGAATGCAACATTGTGCAGAAGCGTCTTTGCTTGCTGGAAAATGCAAAAATGATGAAAGCTTCCTCTCCTAGCAAACCAACCAGCCAGCAAGCAACAAGATGGAAGTGTCTCCCACTGCTGTGTCTAAAGCACTTGGATTCAGTGAGGGCATGTTTGTGAGGGAAACGGCCCTTTTGCTGAGCACTATCACATAAGAATAGATGGAAGTCTGCCTGAAGGTCCCTCGTGTGCCTCCCACTGTCCATATTAAAGGTCCCTCAGCGCCTCCTCACTGGCCTTGTGCTGCACTCCCTTGCCCAGCTCCCCTGTCCTTCTCTGCACACACTGCAGCCCCTCAGGGACTTTTTGCTTCCCAGGGCCCACAAGTGCACACAGCACTCCAGATGGCCGCAGCGCTGCCCAGCACAGGGCCACGCTCACTGCCCTGCTCCTGCTGCCCCACTGCTGCTGACACAGCCCACCATGCCCTTGGCCTTCTTGCCCATCTGGCCACATGCTGCCTCGTCTTTCGCTGCTCAAGACCGGCAGAACCCCTGGGTCCTTTTCGCCCACGCAGCTCCCCAACGACAAAGTTGCCTATTTGACTTAAGATACAGCAATCGCCCTTTCAAGATGGCTTTCCCCTTCAGAACTGCACAAGACAGCAGTCAAGGACTTGCAGCTTCAGCCCCACTCCAGGCTCACATGCACTTTCCAAAGCGGCAGACTACATCACAAAATGCATCCAAAGAAACTTGCCCCTTCTGCTTTTGGCCTCACAAGAAGCCTGCATAATATGCACCTTGTTTCTTGGCGACATGGGAGAAGAATGAGCCTGCCCAGCTTCATGGACAACATAACCATCTCCTTGCAGCTTATCAAAGCAAAAGGCAGCTAGGCAATAAGACATGATAGAACTGAAGAATTACAGAAGGAAACTGCAGACCAGTTTCACAAGCCAATCACATCTTTCCAACAAGGGAAAACAAAGAAAGCCCCATGACATCCAGCACTACCACGTGTGCCCTCAGCCACAGCGCTGCAGAAGCCCAGAGACAGAGCTTGCCTGAGCCAAGCAGCCACATGCTCTCCTACAGGCATCAGCCCTTTGGGCCTCAACATCACAGGTCAAAGGCCAAGTTCTGCTGTCGCTGCCTGTAGGAAATCCCGAGCTCCTGGCAGCACTCCAGCACTCAGCATCCTCAGCCAGCAACAGGAAGCGCTGGCTGCTCTGAAACTTGCACCTCTACCTTGCTCTAAAGACACCACCACACACAACTGGCACTTACGGGCTCACGATATCCAGGCTCTGGTGTGAGCACTGATGGAGTCTGCCGCTCCTCCACGTCAATTTGCTCCTCTTGGGCTTCTTCTCCAGGAGCAGCAGGAGCCAGGGGAGAGACGGCTATTGGTTCTGTCAGCTGTGGCAAGAGAGAAGCATAAAGGACAGGCTGTCACCTCTCACTCAAAACCTCATTTCTTTTCAGATCTACCACCTAATGTTTTTAGGAGAAATCAGACCATTTTGTAGCCACACAGGGATTCTAAGTTCCACCGACCAAATTAATATGGCCAACTCAACAGAATTCTAGATGGATATGAAGTTGATATTTCTCCCTGGCTGCTATCAGCAAGCAATGTTGTCTCTGTATAATGCAGCTTTTAGTTCTTGAAAGCTCAGATTTGGAAGAGTAGCAAAGAGACAGCGATCCATTGCTATTGCTTCTGCAGACGTGGAAAACTCAAACTGGATCACAATCTCATTCAAGGCGTCAAAAGGGCAGGAAACAATGTGCAGAAGCATCTTTGCCTGCTGGAACAGGAGAAAACAAACGGGGCTTCCTCTTCTGGCAAACCAACTGTTGCACATTGAGCCATTTCTCAGGGATGAGTCTTTTGTCGCTTGCAGAGAAAACATGGGACGCTCAATATGAGAATTAGCAAGCTTCCTTTATTGAAGAGAGCATCAGATATTTAAACAGCAAGTAATAACCTCATGAATATTCTGTAATTTACACTGTCCATTGGCCACACCACTACATTAGTTCTTCTCCATTCTTTAAATGTTACATCTCACTTTTCTCATGTCTCTTTAACTATTTATTATCATACTACAGCTGGGCGCAAGGACACACTATCTTGCAGGTGTAGGACTTGGAATTGGCCACGGCCTGGTACTTCTGGTACTTTTCCAATTCTTAGCTACTCTCCCAACAACCAACTAGCCAGAAAACACATGATGGAAGTATCACCTATGCTGGTGTCTAAAGCACCCTGATTTACTGAGGGTATTTGGTAGGAAAACAGCGACTGTGCTGAGCACTGTTGTGTAGGGATGGATGAAAATGTGCCTGAAGGTCCCTCACGAACCTCGCATTGTCCAGACTAAAGGTCCCTCAGCGCCTCCTCACTGGCCTTGTGCTGCACTCCCTTGCCCAGCTCCCGTGTCCTTCTCTGCACGCACTGCAGCCCCTCAGGGACTTTCTGCTTCCCAGGGCCCACAAGTGCACACAGCACTCCAGCTGTGGCCACAGCTCTGCCCAGCACAGGGCCACGCTCACTGCCCTGCTCCTGCTGCCCCACTGCTGCTGACACAGCCCACCATGCCCTTGGCCTTCCTGGACACCTGGTCCCAAGCTGGCTCTAGTTCAGCTGATCTTCTACGGCACCCCTGCGGCCTTTTAACCCATGCAGTTTCCCAGCCACAGCATGGCCCGTTTGAGTTCAAATACAGCATCCACCATTTTTACATGTACCTCTTCTGATCAACACAAGGCAGCAGTCAAGCACTCGCGGCTTCACCCCCACTCCAGGCTCCAAGGCTCTTTCCAATGCAACAGACTTCATCACTAAATGCATCAACAGAAACTTGCCCCTTCTGCTTTTGGCCTCACAAGAAGGCTTCCCAAATGCGTGCATACATTCTTTGGCCACACAGGAAAAGAATGGCCCCCACAGCTCCATGCACATAACATCCATCTCCTTGCAGCGTATCAAAAGACAAAAGACACCTGGCCCAAAAGAAATTGTTGAACTGAAGAATAACTCAACAAAACTGCAGACCAATTTCACAAGCCAAACACACCTTTCCAACAAGGGAAAACAAAGAAACAAAGGCCCGTGCCATCCAGCACTACCACGTGTGCCCTCGGTCACAGCGCTGCAGAAGCCCAGAGACAGAGCTTCCCCGAGCCAAGCAGCCACATGCTCTACCACAGGCATCAGTCCTTTGGGCTCTCAACATCACAGGTCAAAGGCCAAGTTCTGCTGTCGCTGCCTGTAGGAAATCCCGAGCTCCTGGCAGCACTCTAGCACTCAGCATCCTCAGCCAGCAACAGGAAGCACTGGCTGCTCTGAAACTTGCACCTCTACCTTGCTCTAATGACAGCACCAAACACAACTGGCACTTACGGGCTCACGATATCCAGGCTCTGGTGTGAGCACTGATGGAGTCTGGCGCTCCTTCACTTCAATTTGCTCCTCTTGGGCTTCTTCTCCAGGAGCAGCGGGAGCCAGGGGAGAGATGGCTATTGGTTCTGTCAGCTGTGGCAAGAGAGGAGCATAAAGGACAGGCTGTCACCTCTCACTCAAAACCTCATTTCTTTTCAGATCTACCACCTAATGTTTTTAGGAGAAATCAGACCATTTTGTAGCCACACAGGGATTCTAAGTTCCACCGACCAAATTAATTTGGGCCAACTCAACACAATTCTAGATGGATATGAAGTTGATATTTCTCCCTGGCTGCTATCAGCAAGCAATGTTGTCTCTGTATAATGCAGCTTTTAGTTCTTGAAAGCTCAGATTTGGAAGAGTAGCAAAGAGACAGCGATCCATTGCTATTGCTTCTGCAGACGTGGAAAACTCAAACTGGATCACAATCTCATTCAAGGCGTCAAAAGGGCAGGAAACAATGTGCAGAAGCATCTTTGCCTGCTGGAACAGGAGAAAACAAACGGGGCTTCCTCTTCTGGCAAACCAACTGTTGCACATTGAGCCATTTCTCAGGGATGAGTCTTTTGTCGCTTGCAGAGAAAACATGGGACGCTCAATATGAGAATTAGCAAGCTTCCTTTATTGAAGAGAGCATCAGATATTTAAACAGCAAGTAATAACCTCATGAATATTCTGTAATTTACACTGTCCATTGGCCACACCACTACATTAGTTCTTCTCCATTCTTTAAATGTTACATCTCACTTTTCTCATGTCTCTTTAACTATTTATTATCATACTACAGCTGGGCGCAAGGACACACTATCTTGCAGGTGTAGGACTTGGAATTGGCCACGGCCTGGTACTTCTGGTACTTTTCCAATTCTTAGCTACTCTCCCAACAACCAACTAGCCAGAAAACACATGATGGAAGTATCACCTATGCTGGTGTCTAAAGCACCCTGATTTACTGAGGGTATTTGGTAGGAAAACAGCGACTGTGCTGAGCACTGTTGTGTAGGGATGGATGAAAATGTGCCTGAAGGTCCCTCACGAACCTCGCATTGTCCAGACTAAAGGTCCCTCAGCGCCTCCTCACTGGCCTTGTGCTGCACTCCCTTGCCCAGCTCCCGTGTCCTTCTCTGCACGCACTGCAGCCCCTCAGGGACTTTCTGCTTCCCAGGGCCCACAACTGCACACAGCACTCCAGCTGTGGCCGCAGCTCTGCCCAGCACAGGGCCACGCTCACTGCCCTGCTCCTGCTGCCCCACTGCTGCTGACACAGCCCACCATGCCCTTGGCCTTCCTGGACACCTGGTCCCAAGCTGGCTCTAGTTCAGCTGATCTTCTACGGCACCCCTGCGGCCTTTTAACCCATGCAGTTTCCCAGCCACAGCATGGCCCGTTTGAGTTCAAATACAGCATCCACCATTTTTACATGTACCTCTTCTGAGCAACACAAGGCAGCAGTCAAGCACTCGCGGCTTCACCCCCACTCCAGGCTCCAAGGCTCTTTCCAATGCAACAGACTTCATCACTAAATGCATCAACAGAAACTTGCCCCTTCTGCTTTTGGCCTCACAAGAAGGCTTCCCAAATGCGTGCATACATTCTTTGGCCACACAGGAAAAGAATGGCCCCCACAGCTCCATGCACATAACATCCATCTCCTTGCAGCGTATCAAAAGACAAAAGACACCTGGCCCAAAAGAAATTGTTGAACTGAAGAATAACTCAACAAAACTGCAGACCAATTTCACAAGCCAAACACACCTTTCCAACAAGGGAAAACAAAGAAACAAAGGCCCGTGCCATCCAGCACTACCACGTGTGCCCTCGGTCACAGCGCTGCAGAAGCCCAGAGACAGAGCTTCCCCGAGCCAAGCAGCCACATGCTCTCCCACAGGCATCAGTCCTTTGGGCTCTCAACATCACAGGTCAAAGGCCAAGTTCTGCTGTCGCTGCCTGTAGGAAATCCCGAGCTCCTGGCAGCACTCTAGCACTCAGCATCCTCAGCCAGCAACAGGAAGCACTGGCTGCTCTGAAACTTGCACCTCTACCTTGCTCTAATGACAGCACCAAACACAACTGGCACTTACGGGCTCACGATATCCAGGCTCTGGTGTGAGCACTGATGGAGTCTGGCGCTCCTTCACTTCAATTTGCTCCTCTTGGGCTTCTTCTCCAGGAGCAGCGGGAGCCAGGGGAGAGATGGCTATTGGTTCTGTCAGCTGTGGCAAGAGAGGAGCATAAAGGACAGGCTGTCACCTCTCACTCAAAACCTCATTTCTTTTCAGATCTACCACCTAATGTTTTTAGGAGAAATCAGACCATTTTGTAGCCACACAGGGATTCTAAGTTCCACCGACCAAATTAATTTGGGCCAACTCAACAGAATTCTAGATGGATATGAAGTTGATATTTCTCCCTGGCTGCTATCAGCAAGCAATGTTGTCTCTGTATAATGCAGCTTTTAGTTCTTGAATTGAAAAGTAGGAAAGAGACAGCAATCCATTGCTACTGCTGCTACAGACGTGGAAAACTCAAACTGGATCACAGTCTCAGTAAAGTGCTGCAACAGGGAATGCAACATTGTGCAGAAGCGTCTTTGCTTGCTGGAAAATGCAAAAATGATGAAAGCTTCCTCTCCTAGCAAACCAACCAGCCAGCAAGCAACAAGATGGAAGTGTCTCCCACTGCTGTGTCTAAAGCACTTGGATTCAGTGAGGGCATGTTTGTGAGGGAAACGGCCCTTTTGCTGAGCACTATCACATAAGAATAGATGGAAGTCTGCCTGAAGGTCCCTCGTTTGCCTCCCACTGTCCATATTAAAGGTCCCTCAGCGCCTCCTCACTGGCCTTGTGCTGCACTCCCTTGCCCAGCTCCCCTGTCCTTCTCTGCACACACTGCAGCCCCTCAGGGACTTTTTGCTTCCCAGGGCCCACAAGTGCACACAGCACTCCAGCTGTGGCCGCAGCGCTGCCCAGCACAGGGCCACGCTCACTGCCCTGCTCCTGCTGCCCCACTGCTGCTGACACAGCCCACCATGCCCTTGGCCTTCTTGCCCATCTGGCCACATGCTGCCTCGTCTTTCGCTGCTCAAGACCGGCAGAACCCCTGGGTCCTTTTCGCCCACGCAGCTCCCCAACGACAAAGTTGCCTATTTGACTTAAGATACAGCAATCACCCTTTCAAGATGGCTTTCCCCTTCGGAGCAGCACAAGACAGCAGTCAAGGACTTGCAGCTTCAGCCCCACTCCAGGCTCACATGCACTTTCCAAAGCGGCAGACTACATCACAAAATGCATCCAAAGAAACTTGCCCCTTCTGCTTTTGGCCTCACAAGAAGCCTGCATAATATGCACCTTGTTTCTTGGCGACATGGGAGAAGAATGAGCCTGCCCAGCTTCATGGACAACATAACCATCTCCTTGCAGCTTATCAAAGCAAAAGGCAGCTAGGCAATAAGACATGATAGAACTGAAGAATTACAGAAGAAAACTGCAGACCAGTTTCACAAGCCAATCACATCTTTCCAACAAGGGAAAACAAAGAAAGCCCCATGACATCCAGCACTACCACGTGTGCCCTCAGCCACAGCGCTGCAGAAGCCCAGAGACAGAGCTTGCCTGAGCCAAGCAGCCACATGCTCTCCTACAGGCATCAGCCCTTTGGGCCTCAACATCACAGGTCAAAGGCCAAGTTCTGCTGTCGCTGCCTGTAGGAAATCCCGAGCTCCTGGCAGCACTCCAGCACTCAGCATCCTCAGCCAGCAACAGGAAGCGCTGGCTGCTCTGAAACTTGCACCTCTACCTTGCTCTAAAGACACCACCACACACAACTGGCACTTACGGGCTCACGATATCCAGGCTCTGGTGTGAGCACTGATGGAGTCTGCCGCTCCTCCACGTCAATTTGCTCCTCTTGGGCTTCTTCTCCAGGAGCAGCAGGAGCCAGGGGAGAGACGGCTATTGGTTCTGTCAGCTGTGGCAAGAGAGAAGCATAAAGGACAGGCTGTCACCTCTCACTCAAAACCTCATTTCTTTTCAGATCTACCACCTAATGTTTTTAGGAGAAATCAGACCATTTTGTAGCCACACAGGGATTCTAAGTTCCACCGACCAAATTAATATGGGCCAACTCAACAGAATTCTAGATGGATATGAAGTTGATATTTCTCCCTGGCTGCTATCAGCAAGCAATGTTGTCTCTGTATAATGCAGCTTTTAGTTCTTGAAAGCTCAGATTTGGAAGAGTAGCAAAGAGACAGCGATCCATTGCTATTGCTTCTGCAGACGTGGAAAACTCAAACTGGATCACAATCTCATTCAAGGCGTCAAAAGGGCAGGAAACAATGTGCAGAAGCATCTTTGCCTGCTGGAACAGGAGAAAACAAACGGGGCTTCCTCTTCTGGCAAACCAACTGTTGCACATTGAGCCATTTCTCAGGGATGAGTCTTTTGTCGCTTGCAGAGAAAACATGGGACGCTCAATATGAGAATTAGCAAGCTTCCTTTATTGAAGAGAGCATCAGATATTTAAACAGCAAGTAATAACCTCATGAATATTCTGTAATTTACACTGTCCATTGGCCACACCACTACATTAGTTCTTCTCCATTCTTTAAATGTTACATCTCACTTTTCTCATGTCTCTTTAACTATTTATTATCATACTACAGCTGGGCGCAAGGACACACTATCTTGCAGGTGTAGGACTTGGAATTGGCCACGGCCTGGTACTTCTGGTACTTTTCCAATTCTTAGCTACTCTCCCAACAACCAACTAGCCAGAAAACACATGATGGAAGTATCACCTATGCTGGTGTCTAAAGCACCCTGATTTACTGAGGGTATTTGGTAGGAAAACAGCGACTGTGCTGAGCACTGTTGTGTAGGGATGGATGAAAATGTGCCTGAAGGTCCCTCACGAACCTCGCATTGTCCAGACTAAAGGTCCCTCAGCGCCTCCTCACTGGCCTTGTGCTGCACTCCCTTGCCCAGCTCCCGTGTCCTTCTCTGCACACACTGCAGCCCCTCAGGGACTTTCTGCTTCCCAGGGCCCACAAGTGCACACAGCACTCCAGCTGTGGCCGCAGCTCTGCCCAGCACAGGGCCACGCTCACTGCCCTGCTCCTGCTGCCCCACTGCTGCTGACACAGCCCACCATGCCCTTGGCCTTCCTGGACACCTGGTCCCAAGCTGGCTCTAGTTCAGCTGATCTTCTACGGCACCCCTGCGGCCTTTTAACCCATGCAGTTTCCCAGCCACAGCATGGCCCGTTTGAGTTCAAATACAGCATCCACCATTTTTACATGTACCTCTTCTGAGCAACACAAGGCAGCAGTCAAGCACTCGCGGCTTCACCCCCACTCCAGGCTCCAAGGCTCTTTCCAATGCAACAGACTTCATCACTAAATGCATCAACAGAAACTTGCCCCTTCTGCTTTTGGCCTCACAAGAAGGCTTCCCAAATGCGTGCATACATTCTTTGGCCACACAGGAAAAGAATGGCCCCCACAGCTCCATGCACATAACATCCATCTCCTTGCAGCGTATCAAAAGACAAAAGACACCTGGCCCAAAAGAAATTGTTGAACTGAAGAATAACTCAACAAAACTGCAGACCAATTTCACAAGCCAAACACACCTTTCCAACAAGGGAAAACAAAGAAACAAAGGCCCGTGCCATCCAGCACTACCACGTGTGCCCTCGGTCACAGCGCTGCAGAAGCCCAGAGACAGAGCTTCCCCGAGCCAAGCAGCCACATGCTCTCCCACAGGCATCAGTCCTTTGGGCTCTCAACATCACAGGTCAAAGGCCAAGTTCTGCTGTCGCTGCCTGTAGGAAATCCCGAGCTCCTGGCAGCACTCTAGCACTCAGCATCCTCAGCCAGCAACAGGAAGCGCTGGCTGCTCTGAAACTTGCACCTCTACCTTGCTCTAATGACAGCACCAAACACAACTGGCACTTACGGGCTCACGATATCCAGGCTCTGGTGTGAGCACTGATGGAGTCTGGCGCTCCTTCACGTCAATTTGCTCCTCTTGGGCTTCTTCTCCAGGAGCAGCGGGAGCCAGGGGAGAGATGGCTATTGGTTCTGTCAGCTGTGGCAAGAGAGGAGCATAAAGGACAGGCTGTCACCTCTCACTCAAAACCTCATTTCTTTTCAGATCTACCACCTAATGTTTTTAGGAGAAATCAGACCATTTTGTAGCCACACAGGGATTCTAAGTTCCACCGACCAAATTAATTTGGGCCAACTCAACAGAATTCTAGATGGATATGAAGTTGATATTTCTCCCTGGCTGCTATCAGCAAGCAATGTTGTCTCTGTATAATGCAGCTTTTAGTTCTTGAATTGAAAAGTAGGAAAGAGACAGCAATCCATTGCTACTGCTGCTACAGACGTGGAAAACTCAAACTGGATCACAGTCTCAGTAAAGTGCTGCAACAGGGAATGCAACATTGTGCAGAAGCGTCTTTGCTTGCTGGAAAATGCAAAAATGATGAAAGCTTCCTCTCCTAGCAAACCAACCAGCCAGCAAGCAACAAGATGGAAGTGTCTCCCACTGCTGTGTCTAAAGCACTTGGATTCAGTGAGGGCATGTTTGTGAGGGAAACGGCCCTTTTGCTGAGCACTATCACATAAGAATAGATGGAAGTCTGCCTGAAGGTCCCTCGTGTGCCTCCCACTGTCCATATTAAAGGTCCCTCAGCGCCTCCTCACTGGCCTTGTGCTGCACTCCCTTGCCCAGCTCCCCTGTCCTTCTCTGCACACACTGCAGCCCCTCAGGGACTTTTTGCTTCCCAGGGCCCACAAGTGCACACAGCACTCCAGCTGTGGCCGCAGCGCTGCCCAGCACAGGGCCACGCTCACTGCCCTGCTCCTGCTGCCCCACTGCTGCTGACACAGCCCACCATGCCCTTGGCCTTCTTGCCCATCTGGCCACATGCTGCCTCGTCTTTCGCTGCTCAAGACCGGCAGAACCCCTGGGTCCTTTTCGCCCACGCAGCTCCCCAACGACAAAGTTGCCTATTTGACTTAAGATACAGCAATCACCCTTTCAAGATGGCTTTCCCCTTCAGAACTGCACAAGACAGCAGTCAAGGACTTGCAGCTTCAGCCCCACTCCAGGCTCACATGCACTTTCCAAAGCGGCAGACTACATCACAAAATGCATCCAAAGAAACTTGCCCCTTCTGCTTTTGGCCTCACAAGAAGCCTGCATAATATGCACCTTGTTTCTTGGCGACATGGGAGAAGAATGAGCCTGCCCAGCTTCATGGACAACATAACCATCTCCTTGCAGCTTATCAAAGCAAAAGGCAGCTAGGCAATAAGACATGATAGAACTGAAGAATTACAGAAGAAAACTGCAGACCAGTTTCACAAGCCAATCACATCTTTCCAACAAGGGAAAACAAAGAAAGCCCCATGACATCCAGCACTACCACGTGTGCCCTCAGCCACAGCGCTGCAGAAGCCCAGAGACAGAGCTTGCCTGAGCCAAGCAGCCACATGCTCTCCTACAGGCATCAGCCCTTTGGGCCTCAACATCACAGGTCAAAGGCCAAGTTCTGCTGTCGCTGCCTGTAGGAAATCCCGAGCTCCTGGCAGCACTCCAGCACTCAGCATCCTCAGCCAGCAACAGGAAGCGCTGGCTGCTCTGAAACTTGCACCTCTACCTTGCTCTAAAGACACCACCACACACAACTGGCACTTACGGGCTCACGATATCCAGGCTCTGGTGTGAGCACTGATGGAGTCTGCCGCTCCTCCACGTCAATCTGCTCCTCTTGGGCTTCTTCTCCAGGAGCAGCAGGAGCCAGGGGAGAGACGGCTATTGGTTCTGTCAGCTGTGGCAAGAGAGAAGCATAAAGGACAGGCTGTCACCTCTCACTCAAAACCTCATTTCTTTTCAGATCTACCACCTAATGTTTTTAGGAGAAATCAGACCATTTTGTAGCCACACAGGGATTCTAAGTTCCACCGACCAAATTAATATGGGCCAACTCAACAGAATTCTAGATGGATATGAAGTTGATATTTCTCCCTGGCTGCTATCAGCAAGCAATGTTGTCTCTGTATAATGCAGCTTTTAGTTCTTGAAAGCTCAGATTTGGAAGAGTAGCAAAGAGACAGCGATCCATTGCTATTGCTTCTGCAGACGTGGAAAACTCAAACTGGATCACAATCTCATTCAAGGCGTCAAAAGGGCAGGAAACAATGTGCAGAAGCATCTTTGCCTGCTGGAACAGGAGAAAACAAACGGGGCTTCCTCTTCTGGCAAACCAACTGTTGCACATTGAGCCATTTCTCAGGGATGAGTCTTTTGTCGCTTGCAGAGAAAACATGGGACGCTCAATATGAGAATTAGCAAGCTTCCTTTATTGAAGAGAGCATCAGATATTTAAACAGCAAGTAATAACCTCATGAATATTCTGTAATTTACACTGTCCATTGGCCACACCACTACATTAGTTCTTCTCCATTCTTTAAATGTTACATCTCACTTTTCTCATGTCTCTTTAACTATTTATTATCATACTACAGCTGGGCGCAAGGACACACTATCTTGCAGGTGTAGGACTTGGAATTGGCCACGGCCTGGTACTTCTGGTACTTTTCCAATTCTTAGCTACTCTCCCAACAACCAACTAGCCAGAAAACACATGATGGAAGTATCACCTATGCTGGTGTCTAAAGCACCCTGATTTACTGAGGGTATTTGGTAGGAAAACAGCGACTGTGCTGAGCACTGTTGTGTAGGGATGGATGAAAATGTGCCTGAAGGTCCCTCACGAACCTCGCATTGTCCAGACTAAAGGTCCCTCAGCGCCTCCTCACTGGCCTTGTGCTGCACTCCCTTGCCCAGCTCCCGTGTCCTTCTCTGCACGCACTGCAGCCCCTCAGGGACTTTCTGCTTCCCAGGGCCCACAAGTGCACACAGCACTCCAGCTGTGGCCGCAGCTCTGCCCAGCACAGGGCCACGCTCACTGCCCTGCTCCTGCTGCCCCACTGCTGCTGACACAGCCCACCATGCCCTTGGCCTTCTTGGACACCTGGTCCCAAGCTGGCTCTAGTTCAGCTGATCTTCTACGGCACCCCTGCGGCCTTTTAACCCATGCAGTTTCCCAGCCACAGCATGGCCCGTTTGAGTTCAAATACAGCATCCACCATTTTTACATGTACCTCTTCTGATCAACACAAGGCAGCAGTCAAGCACTCGAGGCTTCACCCCCACTCCAGGCTCCAAGGCTCTTTCCAATGCAACAGACTTCATCACTAAATGCATCAACAGAAACTTGCCCCTTCTGCTTTTGGCCTCACAAGAAGGCTTCCCAAATGCGTGCATACATTCTTTGGCCACACAGGAAAAGAATGGCCCCCACAGCTCCATGCACATAACATCCATCTCCTTGCAGCGTATCAAAAGACAAAAGACACCTGGCCCAAAAGAAATTGTTGAACTGAAGAATAACTCAACAAAACTGCAGACCAATTTCACAAGCCAAACACACCTTTCCAACAAGGGAAAACAAAGAAACAAAGGCCCGTGCCATCCAGCACTACCACGTGTGCCCTCGGTCACAGCGCTGCAGAAGCCCAGAGACAGAGCTTCCCCGAGCCAAGCAGCCACATGCTCTACCACAGGCATCAGTCCTTTGGGCTCTCAACATCACAGGTCAAAGGCCAAGTTCTGCTGTCGCTGCCTGTAGGAAATCCCGAGCTCCTGGCAGCACTCTAGCACTCAGCATCCTCAGCCAGCAACAGGAAGCGCTGGCTGCTCTGAAACTTGCACCTCTACCTTGCTCTAATGACAGCACCAAACACAACTGGCACTTACGGGCTCATGATATCCAGGCTCTGGTGTGAGCACTGATGGAGTCTGGCGCTCCTTCACGTCAATTTGCTCCTCTTGGGCTTCTTCTCCAGGAGCAGCGGGAGCCAGGGGAGAGATGGCTATTGGTTCTGTCAGCTGTGGCAAGAGAGGAGCATAAAGGACAGGCTGTCACCTCTCACTCAAAACCTCATTTCTTTTCAGATCTACCACCTAATGTTTTTAGGAGAAATCAGACCATTTTGTAGCCACACAGGGATTCTAAGTTCCACCGACCAAATTAATTTGGGCCAACTCAACAGAATTCTAGATGGATATGAAGTTGATATTTCTCCCTGGCTGCTATCAGCAAGCAATGTTGTCTCTGTATAATGCAGCTTTTAGTTCTTGAATTGAAAAGTAGGAAAGAGACAGCAATCCATTGCTACTGCTGCTACAGACGTGGAAAACTCAAACTGGATCACAGTCTCAGTAAAGTGCTGCAACAGGGAATGCAACATTGTGCAGAAGCGTCTTTGCTTGCTGGAAAATGCAAAAATGATGAAAGCTTCCTCTCCTAGCAAACCAACCAGCCAGCAAGCAACAAGATGGAAGTGTCTCCCACTGCTGTGTCTAAAGCACTTGGATTCAGTGAGGGCAGGTTTGTGAGGGAAACGGCCCTTTTGCTGAGCACTATCACATAAGAATAGATGGAAGTCTGCCTGAAGGTCCCTCGTTTGCCTCCCACTGTCCATATTAAAGGTCCCTCAGCGCCTCCTCACTGGCCTTGTGCTGCACTCCCTTGCCCAGCTCCCCTGTCCTTCTCTGCACACACTGCAGCCCCTCAGGGACTTTTTGCTTCCCAGGGCCCACAAGTGCACACAGCACTCCAGCTGTGGCCGCAGCGCTGCCCAGCACAGGGCCACGCTCACTGCCCTGCTCCTGCTGCCCCACTGCTGCTGACACAGCCCACCATGCCCTTGGCCTTCTTGCCCATCTGGCCACATGCTGCCTCGTCTTTCGCTGCTCAAGACCGGCAGAACCCCTGGGTCCTTTTCGCCCACGCAGCTCCCCAACGACAAAGTTGCCTATTTGACTTAAGATACAGCAATCACCCTTTCAAGATGGCTTTCCCCTTCGGAGCAGCACAAGACAGCAGTCAAGGACTTGCAGCTTCAGCCCCACTCCAGGCTCACATGCACTTTCCAAAGCGGCAGACTACATCACAAAATGCATCCAAAGAAACTTGCCCCTTCTGCTTTTGGCCTCACAAGAAGCCTGCATAATATGCACCTTGTTTCTTGGCGACATGGGAGAAGAATGAGCCTGCCCAGCTTCATGGACAACATAACCATCTCCTTGCAGCTTATCAAAGCAAAAGGCAGCTAGGCAATAAGACATGATAGAACTGAAGAATTACAGAAGAAAACTGCAGACCAGTTTCACAAGCCAATCACATCTTTCCAACAAGGGAAAACAAAGAAAGCCCCATGACATCCAGCACTACCACGTGTGCCCTCAGCCACAGCGCTGCAGAAGCCCAGAGACAGAGCTTGCCTGAGCCAAGCAGCCACATGCTCTCCTACAGGCATCAGCCCTTTGGGCCTCAACATCACAGGTCAAAGGCCAAGTTCTGCTGTCGCTGCCTGTAGGAAATCCCGAGCTCCTGGCAGCACTCCAGCACTCAGCATCCTCAGCCAGCAACAGGAAGCGCTGGCTGCTCTGAAACTTGCACCTCTACCTTGCTCTAAAGACACCACCACACACAACTGGCACTTACGGGCTCACGATATCCAGGCTCTGGTGTGAGCACTGATGGAGTCTGCCGCTCCTCCACGTCAATTTGCTCCTCTTGGGCTTCTTCTCCAGGAGCAGCAGGAGCCAGGGGAGAGACGGCTATTGGTTCTGTCAGCTGTGGCAAGAGAGAAGCATAAAGGACAGGCTGTCACCTCTCACTCAAAACCTCATTTCTTTTCAGATCTACCACCTAATGTTTTTAGGAGAAATCAGACCATTTTGTAGCCACACAGGGATTCTAAGTTCCACCGACCAAATTAATATGGGCCAACTCAACAGAATTCTAGATGGATATGAAGTTGATATTTCTCCCTGGCTGCTATCAGCAAGCAATGTTGTCTCTGTATAATGCAGCTTTTAGTTCTTGAAAGCTCAGATTTGGAAGAGTAGCAAAGAGACAGCGATCCATTGCTATTGCTTCTGCAGACGTGGAAAACTCAAACTGGATCACAATCTCATTCAAGGCGTCAAAAGGGCAGGAAACAATGTGCAGAAGCATCTTTGCCTGCTGGAACAGGAGAAAACAAACGGGGCTTCCTCTTCTGGCAAACCAACTGTTGCACATTGAGCCATTTCTCAGGGATGAGTCTTTTGTCGCTTGCAGAGAAAACATGGGACGCTCAATATGAGAATTAGCAAGCTTCCTTTATTGAAGAGAGCATCAGATATTTAAACAGCAAGTAATAACCTCATGAATATTCTGTAATTTACACTGTCCATTGGCCACACCACTACATTAGTTCTTCTCCATTCTTTAAATGTTACATCTCACTTTTCTCATGTCTCTTTAACTATTTATTATCATACTACAGCTGGGCGCAAGGACACACTATCTTGCAGGTGTAGGACTTGGAATTGGCCACGGCCTGGTACTTCTGGTACTTTTCCAATTCTTAGCTACTCTCCCAACAACCAACTAGCCAGAAAACACATGATGGAAGTATCACCTATGCTGGTGTCTAAAGCACCCTGATTTACTGAGGGTATTTGGTAGGAAAACAGCGACTGCGCTGAGCAGTGTTGTGTAGGGATGGATGAAAATGTGCCTGAAGGTCCCTCACGAACCTCGCATTGTCCAGACTAAAGGTCCCTCAGCGCCTCCTCACTGGCCTTGTGCTGCACTCCCTTGCCCAGCTCCCGTGTCCTTCTCTGCACGCACTGCAGCCCCTCAGGGACTTTCTGCTTCCCAGGGCCCACAAGTGCACACAGCACTCCAGCTGTGGCCGCAGCTCTGCCCAGCACAGGGCCACGCTCACTGCCCTGCTCCTGCTGCCCCACTGCTGCTGACACAGCCCACCATGCCCTTGGCCTTCCTGGACACCTGGTCCCAAGCTGGCTCTAGTTCAGCTGATCTTCTACGGCACCCCTGCGGCCTTTTAACCCATGCAGTTTCCCAGCCACAGCATGGCCCGTTTGAGTTCAAATACAGCATCCACCATTTTTACATGTACCTCTTCTGATCAACACAAGGCAGCAGTCAAGCACTCGAGGCTTCACCCCCACTCCAGGCTCCAAGGCTCTTTCCAATGCAACAGACTTCATCACTAAATGCATCAACAGAAACTTGCCCCTTCTGCTTTTGGCCTCACAAGAAGGCTTCCCAAATGCGTGCATACATTCTTTGGCCACACAGGAAAAGAATGGCCCCCACAGCTCCATGCACATAACATCCATCTCCTTGCAGCGTATCAAAAGACAAAAGACACCTGGCCCAAACGAAATTGTTGAACTGAAGAATAACTCAACAAAACTGCAGACCAATTTCACAAGCCAAACACACCTTTCCAACAAGGGAAAACAAAGAAACAAAGGCCCGTGCCATCCAGCACTACCACGTGTGCCCTCGGTCACAGCGCTGCAGAAGCCCAGAGACAGAGCTTCCCCGAGCCAAGCAGCCACATGCTCTACCACAGGCATCAGTCCTTTGGGCTCTCAACATCACAGGTCAAAGGCCAAGTTCTGCTGTCGCTGCCTGTAGGAAATCCCGAGCTCCTGGCAGCACTCTAGCACTCAGCATCCTCAGCCAGCAACAGGAAGCACTGGCTGCTCTGAAACTTGCACCTCTACCTTGCTCTAATGACAGCACCAAACACAACTGGCACTTACGGGCTCATGATATCCAGGCTCTGGTGTGAGCACTGATGGAGTCTGGCGCTCCTTCACGTCAATTTGCTCCTCTTGGGCTTCTTCTCCAGGAGCAGCGGGAGCCAGGGGAGAGATGGCTATTGGTTCTGTCAGCTGTGGCAAGAGAGGAGCATAAAGGACAGGCTGTCACCTCTCACTCAAAACCTCATTTCTTTTCAGATCTACCACCTAATGTTTTTAGGAGAAATCAGACCATTTTGTAGCCACACAGGGATTCTAAGTTCCACCGACCAAATTAATTTGGGCCAACTCAACAGAATTCTAGATGGATATGAAGTTGATATTTCTCCCTGGCTGCTATCAGCAAGCAATGTTGTCTCTGTATAATGCAGCTTTTAGTTCTTGAATTGAAAAGTAGGAAAGAGACAGCAATCCATTGCTACTGCTGCTACAGACGTGGAAAACTCAAACTGGATCACAGTCTCAGTAAAGTGCTGCAACAGGGAATGCAACATTGTGCAGAAGCGTCTTTGCTTGCTGGAAAATGCAAAAATGATGAAAGCTTCCTCTCCTAGCAAACCAACCAGCCAGCAAGCAACAAGATGGAAGTGTCTCCCACTGCTGTGTCTAAAGCACTTGGATTCAGTGAGGGCATGTTTGTGAGGGAAACGGCCCTTTTGCTGAGCACTATCACATAAGAATAGATGGAAGTCTGCCTGAAGGTCCCTCGTGTGCCTCCCACTGTCCATATTAAAGGTCCCTCAGCGCCTCCTCACTGGCCTTGTGCTGCACTCCCTTGCCCAGCTCCCCTGTCCTTCTCTGCACACACTGCAGCCCCTCAGGGACTTTTTGCTTCCCAGGGCCCACAAGTGCACACAGCACTCCAGATGGCCGCAGCGCTGCCCAGCACAGGGCCACGCTCACTGCCCTGCTCCTGCTGCCCCACTGCTGCTGACACAGCCCACCATGCCCTTGGCCTTCTTGCCCATCTGGCCACATGCTGCCTCGTCTTTCGCTGCTCAAGACCGGCAGAACCCCTGGGTCCTTTTCGCCCACGCAGCTCCCCAACGACAAAGTTGCCTATTTGACTTAAGATACAGCAATCACCCTTTCAAGATGGCTTTCCCCTTCAGAACTGCACAAGACAGCAGTCAAGGACTTGCAGCTTCAGCCCCACTCCAGGCTCACATGCACTTTCCAAAGCGGCAGACTACATCACAAAATGCATCCAAAGAAACTTGCCCCTTCTGCTTTTGGCCTCACAAGAAGCCTGCATAATATGCACCTTGTTTCTTGGCGACATGGGAGAAGAATGAGCCTGCCCAGCTTCATGGACAACATAACCATCTCCTTGCAGCTTATCAAAGCAAAAGGCAGCTAGGCAATAAGACATGATAGAACTGAAGAATTACAGAAGAAAACTGCAGACCAGTTTCACAAGCCAATCACATCTTTCCAACAAGGGAAAACAAAGAAAGCCCCATGACATCCAGCACTACCACGTGTGCCCTCAGCCACAGCGCTGCAGAAGCCCAGAGACAGAGCTTGCCTGAGCCAAGCAGCCACATGCTCTCCTACAGGCATCAGCCCTTTGGGCCTCAACATCACAGGTCAAAGGCCAAGTTCTGCTGTCGCTGCCTGTAGGAAATCCCGAGCTCCTGGCAGCACTCCAGCACTCAGCATCCTCAGCCAGCAACAGGAAGCGCTGGCTGCTCTGAATCTTCCACCTCAGCCTTGCTCTAAAGACACCACCACACACAACTGGCACTTACGGGCTCACGATATCCAGGCTCTGGTGTGAGCACTGATGGAGTCTGCCGCTCCTCCACGTCAATTTGCTCCTCTTGGGCTTCTTCTCCAGGAGCAGCAGGAGCCAGGGGAGAGACGGCTATTGGTTCTGTCAGCTGTGGCAAGAGAGAAGCATAAAGGACAGGCTGTCACCTCTCACTCAAAACCTCATTTCTTTTCAGATCTACCACCTAATGTTTTTAGGAGAAATCAGACCATTTTGTAGCCACACAGGGATTCTAAGTTCCACCGACCAAATTAATATGGGCCAACTCAACAGAATTCTAGATGGATATGAAGTTGATATTTCTCCCTGGCTGCTATCAGCAAGCAATGTTGTCTCTGTATAATGCAGCTTTTAGTTCTTGAAAGCTCAGATTTGGAAGAGTAGCAAAGAGACAGCGATCCATTGCTATTGCTTCTGCAGACGTGGAAAACTCAAACTGGATCACAATCTCATTCAAGGCGTCAAAAGGGCAGGAAACAATGTGCAGAAGCATCTTTGCCTGCTGGAACAGGAGAAAACAAACGGGGCTTCCTCTTCTGGCAAACCAACTGTTGCACATTGAGCCATTTCTCAGGGATGAGTCTTTTGTCGCTTGCAGAGAAAACATGGGACGCTCAATATGAGAATTAGCAAGCTTCCTTTATTGAAGAGAGCATCAGATATTTAAACAGCAAGTAATAACCTCATGAATATTCTGTAATTTACACTGTCCATTGGCCACACCACTACATTAGTTCTTCTCCATTCTTTAAATGTTACATCTCACTTTTCTCATGTCTCTTTAACTATTTATTATCATACTACAGCTGGGCGCAAGGACACACTATCTTGCAGGTGTAGGACTTGGAATTGGCCACGGCCTGGTACTTCTGGTACTTTTCCAATTCTTAGCTACTCTCCCAACAACCAACTAGCCAGAAAACACATGATGGAAGTATCACCTATGCTGGTGTCTAAAGCACCCTGATTTACTGAGGGTATTTGGTAGGAAAACAGCGACTGTGCTGAGCACTGTTGTGTAGGGATGGATGAAAATGTGCCTGAAGGTCCCTCACGAACCTCGCATTGTCCAGACTAAAGGTCCCTCAGCGCCTCCTCACTGGCCTTGTGCTGCACTCCCTTGCCCAGCTCCCGTGTCCTTCTCTGCACGCACTGCAGCCCCTCAGGGACTTTCTGCTTCCCAGGGCCCACAAGTGCACACAGCACTCCAGCTGTGGCCGCAGCTCTGCCCAGCACAGGGCCACGCTCACTGCCCTGCTCCTGCTGCCCCACTGCTGCTGACACAGCCCACCATGCCCTTGGCCTTCCTGGACACCTGGTCCCAAGCTGGCTCTAGTTCAGCTGATCTTCTACGGCACCCCTGCGGCCTTTTAACCCATGCAGTTTCCCAGCCACAGCATGGCCCGTTTGAGTTCAAATACAGCATCCACCATTTTTACATGTACCTCTTCTGAGCAACACAAGGCAGCAGTCAAGCACTCGAGGCTTCACCCCCACTCCAGGCTCCAAGGCTCTTTCCAATGCAACAGACTTCATCACTAAATGCATCAACAGAAACTTGCCCCTTCTGCTTTTGGCCTCACAAGAAGGCTTCCCAAATGCGTGCATACATTCTTTGGCCACACAGGAAAAGAATGGCCCCCACAGCTCCATGCACATAACATCCATCTCCTTGCAGCGTATCAAAAGACAAAAGACACCTGGCCCAAACGAAATTGTTGAACTGAAGAATAACTCAACAAAACTGCAGACCAATTTCACAAGCCAAACACACCTTTCCAACAAGGGAAAACAAAGAAACAAAGGCCCGTGCCATCCAGCACTACCACGTGTGCCCTCGGTCACAGCGCTGCAGAAGCCCAGAGACAGAGCTTCCCCGAGCCAAGCAGCCACATGCTCTACCACAGGCATCAGTCCTTTGGGCTCTCAACATCACAGGTCAAAGGCCAAGTTCTGCTGTCGCTGCCTGTAGGAAATCCCGAGCTCCTGGCAGCACTCTAGCACTCAGCATCCTCAGCCAGCAACAGGAAGCACTGGCTGCTCTGAAACTTGCACCTCTACCTTGCTCTAATGACAGCACCAAACACAACTGGCACTTACGGGCTCATGATATCCAGGCTCTGGTGTGAGCACTGATGGAGTCTGGCGCTCCTTCACGTCAATTTGCTCCTCTTGGGCTTCTTCTCCAGGAGCAGCGGGAGCCAGGGGAGAGATGGCTATTGGTTCTGTCAGCTGTGGCAAGAGAGGAGCATAAAGGACAGGCTGTCACCTCTCACTCAAAACCTCATTTCTTTTCAGATCTACCACCTAATGTTTTTAGGAGAAATCAGACCATTTTGTAGCCACACAGGGATTCTAAGTTCCACCGACCAAATTAATTTGGGCCAACTCAACAGAATTCTAGATGGATATGAAGTTGATATTTCTCCCTGGCTGCTATCAGCAAGCAATGTTGTCTCTGTATAATGCAGCTTTTAGTTCTTGAATTGAAAAGTAGGAAAGAGACAGCAATCCATTGCTACTGCTGCTACAGACGTGGAAAACTCAAACTGGATCACAGTCTCAGTAAAGTGCTGCAACAGGGAATGCAACATTGTGCAGAAGCGTCTTTGCTTGCTGGAAAATGCAAAAATGATGAAAGCTTCCTCTCCTAGCAAACCAACCAGCCAGCAAGCAACAAGATGGAAGTGTCTCCCACTGCTGTGTCTAAAGCACTTGGATTCAGTGAGGGCATGTTTGTGAGGGAAACGGCCCTTTTGCTGAGCACTATCACATAAGAATAGATGGAAGTCTGCCTGAAGGTCCCTCGTGTGCCTCCCACTGTCCATATTAAAGGTCCCTCAGCGCCTCCTCACTGGCCTTGTGCTGCACTCCCTTGCCCAGCTCCCCTGTCCTTCTCTGCACACACTGCAGCCCCTCAGGGACTTTTTGCTTCCCAGGGCCCACAAGTGCACACAGCACTCCAGATGGCCGCAGCGCTGCCCAGCACAGGGCCACGCTCACTGCCCTGCTCCTGCTGCCCCACTGCTGCTGACACAGCCCACCATGCCCTTGGCCTTCTTGCCCATCTGGCCACATGCTGCCTCGTCTTTCGCTGCTCAAGACCGGCAGAACCCCTGGGTCCTTTTCGCCCACGCAGCTCCCCAACGACAAAGTTGCCTATTTGACTTAAGATACAGCAATCACCCTTTCAAGATGGCTTTCCCCTTCAGAACTGCACAAGACAGCAGTCAAGGACTTGCAGCTTCAGCCCCACTCCAGGCTCACATGCACTTTCCAAAGCGGCAGACTACATCACAAAATGCATCCAAAGAAACTTGCCCCTTCTGCTTTTGGCCTCACAAGAAGCCTGCATAATATGCACCTTGTTTCTTGGCGACATGGGAGAAGAATGAGCCTGCCCAGCTTCATGGACAACATAACCATCTCCTTGCAGCTTATCAAAGCAAAAGGCAGCTAGGCAATAAGACATGATAGAACTGAAGAATTACAGAAGAAAACTGCAGACCAGTTTCACAAGCCAATCACATCTTTCCAACAAGGGAAAACAAAGAAAGCCCCATGACATCCAGCACTACCACGTGTGCCCTCAGCCACAGCGCTGCAGAAGCCCAGAGACAGAGCTTGCCTGAGCCAAGCAGCCACATGCTCTCCTACAGGCATCAGCCCTTTGGGCCTCAACATCACAGGTCAAAGGCCAAGTTCTGCTGTCGCTGCCTGTAGGAAATCCCGAGCTCCTGGCAGCACTCCAGCACTCAGCATCCTCAGCCAGCAACAGGAAGCGCTGGCTGCTCTGAATCTTCCACCTCAGCCTTGCTCTAAAGACACCACCACACACAACTGGCACTTACGGGCTCACGATATCCAGGCTCTGGTGTGAGCACTGATGGAGTCTGCCGCTCCTCCACGTCAATTTGCTCCTCTTGGGCTTCTTCTCCAGGAGCAGCAGGAGCCAGGGGAGAGACGGCTATTGGTTCTGTCAGCTGTGGCAAGAGAGAAGCATAAAGGACAGGCTGTCACCTCTCACTCAAAACCTCATTTCTTTTCAGATCTACCACCTAATGTTTTTAGGAGAAATCAGACCATTTTGTAGCCACACAGGGATTCTAAGTTCCACCGACCAAATTAATATGGGCCAACTCAACAGAATTCTAGATGGATATGAAGTTGATATTTCTCCCTGGCTGCTATCAGCAAGCAATGTTGTCTCTGTATAATGCAGCTTTTAGTTCTTGAAAGCTCAGATTTGGAAGAGTAGCAAAGAGACAGCGATCCATTGCTATTGCTTCTGCAGACGTGGAAAACTCAAACTGGATCACAATCTCATTCAAGGCGTCAAAAGGGCAGGAAACAATGTGCAGAAGCATCTTTGCCTGCTGGAACAGGAGAAAACAAACGGGGCTTCCTCTTCTGGCAAACCAACTGTTGCACATTGAGCCATTTCTCAGGGATGAGTCTTTTGTCGCTTGCAGAGAAAACATGGGACGCTCAATATGAGAATTAGCAAGCTTCCTTTATTGAAGAGAGCATCAGATATTTAAACAGCAAGTAATAACCTCATGAATATTCTGTAATTTACACTGTCCATTGGCCACACCACTACATTAGTTCTTCTCCATTCTTTAAATGTTACATCTCACTTTTCTCATGTCTCTTTAACTATTTATTATCATACTACAGCTGGGCGCAAGGACACACTATCTTGCAGGTGTAGGACTTGGAATTGGCCACGGCCTGGTACTTCTGGTACTTTTCCAATTCTTAGCTACTCTCCCAACAACCAACTAGCCAGAAAACACATGATGGAAGTATCACCTATGCTGGTGTCTAAAGCACCCTGATTTACTGAGGGTATTTGGTAGGAAAACAGCGACTGTGCTGAGCACTGTTGTGTAGGGATGGATGAAAATGTGCCTGAAGGTCCCTCACGAACCTCGCATTGTCCAGACTAAAGGTCCCTCAGCGCCTCCTCACTGGCCTTGTGCTGCACTCCCTTGCCCAGCTCCCGTGTCCTTCTCTGCACGCACTGCAGCCCCTCAGGGACTTTCTGCTTCCCAGGGCCCACAAGTGCACACAGCACTCCAGCTGTGGCCGCAGCTCTGCCCAGCACAGGGCCACGCTCACTGCCCTGCTCCTGCTGCCCCACTGCTGCTGACACAGCCCACCATGCCCTTGGCCTTCCTGGACACCTGGTCCCAAGCTGGCTCTAGTTCAGCTGATCTTCTACGGCACCCCTGCGGCCTTTTAACCCATGCAGTTTCCCAGCCACAGCATGGCCCGTTTGAGTTCAAATACAGCATCCACCATTTTTACATGTACCTCTTCTGAGCAACACAAGGCAGCAGTCAAGCACTCGAGGCTTCACCCCCACTCCAGGCTCCAAGGCTCTTTCCAATGCAACAGACTTCATCACTAAATGCATCAACAGAAACTTGCCCCTTCTGCTTTTGGCCTCACAAGAAGGCTTCCCAAATGCGTGCATACATTCTTTGGCCACACAGGAAAAGAATGGCCCCCACAGCTCCATGCACATAACATCCATCTCCTTGCAGCGTATCAAAAGACAAAAGACACCTGGCCCAAAAGAAATTGTTGAACTGAAGAATAACTCAACAAAACTGCAGACCAATTTCACAAGCCAAACACACCTTTCCAACAAGGGAAAACAAAGAAACAAAGGCCCGTGCCATCCAGCACTACCACGTGTGCCCTCGGTCACAGCGCTGCAGAAGCCCAGAGACAGAGCTTCCCCGAGCCAAGCAGCCACATGCTCTACCACAGGCATCAGTCCTTTGGGCTCTCAACATCACAGGTCAAAGGCCAAGTTCTGCTGTCGCTGCCTGTAGGAAATCCCGAGCTCCTGGCAGCACTCTAGCACTCAGCATCCTCAGCCAGCAACAGGAAGCACTGGCTGCTCTGAAACTTGCACCTCTACCTTGCTCTAATGACAGCACCAAACACAACTGGCACTTACGGGCTCATGATATCCAGGCTCTGGTGTGAGCACTGATGGAGTCTGGCGCTCCTTCACGTCAATTTGCTCCTCTTGGGCTTCTTCTCCAGGAGCAGCGGGAGCCAGGGGAGAGATGGCTATTGGTTCTGTCAGCTGTGGCAAGAGAGGAGCATAAAGGACAGGCTGTCACCTCTCACTCAAAACCTCATTTCTTTTCAGATCTACCACCTAATGTTTTTAGGAGAAATCAGACCATTTTGTAGCCACACAGGGATTCTAAGTTCCACCGACCAAATTAATTTGGGCCAACTCAACAGAATTCTAGATGGATATGAAGTTGATATTTCTCCCTGGCTGCTATCAGCAAGCAATGTTGTCTCTGTATAATGCAGCTTTTAGTTCTTGAATTGAAAAGTAGGAAAGAGACAGCAATCCATTGCTACTGCTGCTACAGACGTGGAAAACTCAAACTGGATCACAGTCTCAGTAAAGTGCTGCAACAGGGAATGCAACATTGTGCAGAAGCGTCTTTGCTTGCTGGAAAATGCAAAAATGATGAAAGCTTCCTCTCCTAGCAAACCAACCAGCCAGCAAGCAACAAGATGGAAGTGTCTCCCACTGCTGTGTCTAAAGCACTTGGATTCAGTGAGGGCATGTTTGTGAGGGAAACGGCCCTTTTGCTGAGCACTATCACATAAGAATAGATGGAAGTCTGCCTGAAGGTCCCTCGTGTGCCTCCCACTGTCCATATTAAAGGTCCCTCAGCGCCTCCTCACTGGCCTTGTGCTGCACTCCCTTGCCCAGCTCCCCTGTCCTTCTCTGCACACACTGCAGCCCCTCAGGGACTTTTTGCTTCCCAGGGCCCACAAGTGCACACAGCACTCCAGCTGTGGCCGCAGCGCTGCCCAGCACAGGGCCACGCTCACTGCCCTGCTCCTGCTGCCCCACTGCTGCTGACACAGCCCACCATGCCCTTGGCCTTCTTGCCCATCTGGCCACATGCTGCCTCGTCTTTCGCTGCTCAAGACCGGCAGAACCCCTGGGTCCTTTTCGCCCACGCAGCTCCCCAACGACAAAGTTGCCTATTTGACTTAAGATACAGCAATCACCCTTTCAAGATGGCTTTCCCCTTCAGAACTGCACAAGACAGCAGTCAAGGACTTGCAGCTTCAGCCCCACTCCAGGCTCACATGCACTTTCCAAAGCGGCAGACTACATCACAAAATGCATCCAAAGAAACTTGCCCCTTCTGCTTTTGGCCTCACAAGAAGCCTGCATAATATGCACCTTGTTTCTTGGCGACATGGGAGAAGAATGAGCCTGCCCAGCTTCATGGACAACATAACCATCTCCTTGCAGCTTATCAAAGCAAAAAGGCAGCTAGGCAATAAGACATGATAGAACTGAAGAATTACAGAAGAAAACTGCAGACCAGTTTCACAAGCCAATCACACCTTTCCAACAAGGGAAAACAAAGAAAGCCCCATGACATCCAGCACTACCACGTGTGCCCTCAGCCATAGCGCTGCAGAAGCCCAGAGACAGAGCTTGCCTGAGCCAAGCAGCCACATGCTCTCCTACAGGCATCAGCCCTTTGGGCCTCAACATCACAGGTCAAAGGCCAAGTTCTGCTGTCGCTGCCTGTAGGAAATCCCGAGCTCCTGGCAGCACTCCAGCACTCAGCATCCTCAGCCAGCAACAGGAAGCGCTGGCTGCTCTGAAACTTGCACCTCTACCTTGCTCTAATGACAGCACCAAACACAACTGGCACTTACGGGCTCACGATATCCAGGCTCTGGTGTGAGCACTGATGGAGTCTGCCGCTCCTCCACGTCAATTTGCTCCTCTTGGGCTTCTTCTCCAGGAGCAGCAGGAGCCAGGGGAGAGACGGCTATTGGTTCTTTCAGCTGTGGCAAGAGAGAAGCATAAAGGACAGGCCGTCACCTCTCACTCAAAACCTCATTTCTTTTCAGATCTACCACCTAATGTTTTTAGGAGAAATCAGACCATTTTGTAGCCACACAGGGATTCTAAGTTCCACCGACCAAATTAATATGGGCCAACTCAACAGAATTCTAGATGGATATGAAGTTGATATTTCTCCCTGGCTGCTATCAGCAAGCAATGTTGTCTCTGTATAATGCAGCTTTTAGTTCTTGAAAGCTCAGATTTGGAAGAGTAGCAAAGAGACAGCGATCCATTGCTATTGCTTCTGCAGACGTGGAAAACTCAAACTGGATCACAATCTCATTCAAGGCGTCAAAAGGGCAGGAAACAATGTGCAGAAGCATCTTTGCCTGCTGGAACAGGAGAAAACAAACGGGGCTTCCTCTTCTGGCAAACCAACTGTTGCACATTGAGCCATTTCTCAGGGATGAGTCTTTTGTCGCTTGCAGAGAAAACATGGGACGCTCAATATGAGAATTAGCAAGCTTCCTTTATTGAAGAGAGCATCAGATATTTAAACAGCAAGTAATAACCTCATGAATATTCTGTAATTTACACTGTCCATTGGCCACACCACTACATTAGTTCTTCTCCATTCTTTAAATGTTACATCTCACTTTTCTCATGTCTCTTTAACTATTTATTATCATACTACAGCTGGGCGCAAGGACACACTATCTTGCAGGTGTAGGACTTGGAATTGGCCACGGCCTGGTACTTCTGGTACTTTTCCAATTCTTAGCTACTCTCCCAACAACCAACTAGCCAGAAAACACATGATGGAAGTATCACCTATGCTGGTGTCTAAAGCACCCTGATTTACTGAGGGTATTTGGTAGGAAAACAGCGACTGTGCTGAGCACTGTTGTGTAGGGATGGATGAAAATGTGCCTGAAGGTCCCTCACGAACCTCGCATTGTCCAGACTAAAGGTCCCTCAGCGCCTCCTCACTGGCCTTGTGCTGCACTCCCTTGCCCAGCTCCCGTGTCCTTCTCTGCACGCACTGCAGCCCCTCAGGGACTTTCTGCTTCCCAGGGCCCACAAGTGCACACAGCACTCCAGCTGTGGCCGCAGCTCTGCCCAGCACAGGGCCACGCTCACTGCCCTGCTCCTGCTGCCCCACTGCTGCTGACACAGCCCACCATGCCCTTGGCCTTCCTGGACACCTGGTCCCAAGCTGGCTCTAGTTCAGCTGATCTTCTACGGCACCCCTGCGGCCTTTTAACCCATGCAGTTTCCCAGCCACAGCATGGCCCGTTTGAGTTCAAATACAGCATCCACCATTTTTACATGTACCTCTTCTGATCAACACAAGGCAGCAGTCAAGCACTCGCGGCTTCACCCCCACTCCAGGCTCCAAGGCTCTTTCCAATGCAACAGACTTCATCACTAAATGCATCAACAGAAACTTGCCCCTTCTGCTTTTGGCCTCACAAGAAGGCTTCCCAAATGCGTGCATACATTCTTTGGCCACACAGGAAAAGAATGGCCCCCACAGCTCCATGCACATAACATCCATCTCCTTGCAGCGTATCAAAAGACAAAAGACACCTGGCCCAAAAGAAATTGTTGAACTGAAGAATAACTCAACAAAACTGCAGACCAATTTCACAAGCCAAACACACCTTTCCAACAAGGGAAAACAAAGAAACAAAGGCCCGTGCCATCCAGCACTACCACGTGTGCCCTCGGTCACAGCGCTGCAGAAGCCCAGAGACAGAGCTTCCCCGAGCCAAGCAGCCACATGCTCTACCACAGGCATCAGTCCTTTGGGCTCTCAACATCACAGGTCAAAGGCCAAGTTCTGCTGTCGCTGCCTGTAGGAAATCCCGAGCTCCTGGCAGCACTCTAGCACTCAGCATCCTCAGCCAGCAACAGGAAGCACTGGCTGCTCTGAAACTTGCACCTCTACCTTGCTCTAATGACAGCACCACATACAACTGGCACTTACGGGCTCATGATATCCAGGCTCTGGTGTGAGCACTGATGGAGTCTGGCACTCCTTCACTTCAATTTGCTCCTCTTGGGCTTCTTCTCCAGGAGCAGCGGGAGCCAGGGGAGAGATGGCTATTGGTTCTGTCAGCTGTGGCAAGAAAGGAGCATAAAGGACAGGCTGTCACCTCTCACTCAAAACCTCATTTCTTTTCAGATCTACCACCTAATGTTTTTAGGAGAAATCAGACCATTTTGTAGCCACACAGGGATTCTAAGTTCCACCGACCAAATTAATTTGGGCCAACTCAACAGAATTCTAGATGGATATGAAGTTGATATTTCTCCCTGGCTGCTATCAGCAAGCAATGTTGTCTCTGTATAATGCAGCTTTTAGTTCTTGAATTGAAAAGTAGGAAAGAGACAGCAATCCAATGCTACTGCTGCTACAGACGTGGAAAACTCAAACTGGATCACAGTCTCAGTAAAGTGCTGCAACAGAGAATGCAACATTGTGCAGAAGCGTCTTTGCTTGCTGGAAAATGCAAAAATGATGAAAGCTTCCTCTCCTAGCAAACCAACCAGCCAGCAAGCAACAAGATGGAAGTGTCTCCCACTGCAGTGTCTAAAGCACTTGGATTCAGTGAGGGCATGTTTGTGAGGGAAACGGCCCTTTTGCTGAGCACTGTCATGTAAGAATAGATGGAAGTCTGCCTGAAGGTCCCTCGTGTGCCTCCCACTGTCCATATTAAAGGTCCCTCAGCACCTCCTCACTGGCCTTGTGCTGCACTCCCTTGCCCAGCTCCCCTGTCCTTCTCTGCACACACTGCAGCCCCTCAGGGACTTTTTGCTTCCCAGGGCCCACAAGTGCACACAGCACTCCAGATGGCCGCAGCGCTGCCCAGCACAGGGCCACGCTCACTGCCCTGCTCCTGCTGCCCCACTGCTGCTGACACAGCCCACCATGCCCTTGGCCTTCCTGCCCATCTGGCCACATGCTGCCTCGTCTTTCACTGCTCAAAACCGGCAGAACCCCTGGGTCCTTTTCGCCCACGCAGCTCCCCAACGACAAAGTTGCCTATTTGACTTAAGATACAGCAATCACCCTTTCAAGATGGCTTTCCCCTTCAGAACTGCACAAGACAGCAGTCAAGGACTTGCAGCTTCAGCCCCACTCCAGGCTCACATGCACTTTCCAAAGCGGCAGACTACATCACAAAATGCATCCAAAGAAACTTGCCCCTTCTGCTTTTGGCCTCACAAGAAGCCTGCATAATATGCACCTTGTTTCTTGGCGACATGGGAGAAGAATGAGCCTGCCCAGCTTCATGGACAACATAACCATCTCCTTGCAGCTTATCAAAGCAAAAAGGCAGCTAGGCAATAAGACATGATAGAACTGAAGAATTACAGAAGAAAACTGCAGACCAGTTTCACAAGCCAATCACATCTTTCCAACAAGGGAAAACAAAGAAAGCCCCATGACCTCCAGAACTACCACGTGTGCCCTCAGCCACAGTTCTGCAGAAGCCCAGAGACAGAGCTTGCCTGAGCCAAGCAGCCACATGCTCTCCTACAGGCATCAGCCCTTTGGGCCTCAACATCACAGGTCAAAGGCCAAGTTCTGCTGTCGCTGCCTGTAGGAAATCCCGAGCTCCTGGCAGCACTCCAGCACTCAGCATCCTCAGCCAGCAACAGGAAGCGCTGGCTGCTCTGAATCTTCCACCTCAGCCTTGCTCTAAAGACACCACCACACACAACTGGCACTTACGGGCTCACGATATCCAGGCTCTGGTGTGAGCACTGATGGAGTCTGCCGCTCCTCCACGTCAATTTGCTCCTCTTGGGCTTCTTCTCCAGGAGCAGCGGGAGCCAGGGGAGAGACGGCTATTGGTTCTGTCAGCTGTGGCAAGAGAGAAGCATAAAGGACAGGCTGTCACCTCTCACTCAAAACCTCATTTCTTTTCAGATCTACCACCTAATGTTTTTAGGAGAAATCAGACCATTTTGTAGCCACACAGGGATTCTAAGTTCCACCGACCAAATTAATTTGGGCCAACTCAACAGAATTCTAGATGGATATGAAGTTGATATTTCTCCCTGGCTGCTATCAGCAAGCAATGTTGTCTCTGTATAATGCAGCTTTTAGTTCTTGAAAGCTCAGATTTGGAAGAGTAGCAAAGAGACAGCGATCCATTGCTATTGCTTCTGCAGACGTGGAAAACTCAAACTGGATCACAATCTCATTCAAGGCGTCAAAAGGGCAGGAAACAATGTGCAGAAGCATCTTTGCCTGCTGGAACAGGAGAAAACAAACGGGGCTTCCTCTTCTGGCAAACCAACTGTTGCACATTGAGCCATTTCTCAGGGATGAGTCGTTTGTCGCTTGCAGAGAAAACATGGGACGCTCAATATGAGAATTAGCAAGCTTCCTTTATTGAAGAGAGCATCAGATATTTAAACAGCAAGTAATAACCTCATGAATATTCTGTAATTTACACTGTCCATTGGCCACACCACTACATTAGTTCTTCTCCATTCTTTAAATGTTACATCTCACTTTTCTCATGTCTCTTTAACTATTTATTATCATACTACAGCTGGGCGCAAGGACACACTATCTTGCAGGTGTAGGACTTGGAATTGGCCACGGCCTGGTACTTCTGGTACTTTTCCAATTCTTAGCTACTCTCCCAACAACCAACTAGCCAGAAAACACATGATGGAAGTATCACCTATGCTGGTGTCTAAAGCACCCTGATTTACTGAGGGTATTTGGTAGGAAAACAGCGACTGTGCTGAGCACTGTTGTGTAGGGATGGATGAAAATGTGCCTGAAGGTCCCTCATGAACCTCGCATTGTCCAGACTAAAGGTCCCTCAGCGCCTCCTCACTGGCCTTGTGCTGCACTCCCTTGCCCAGCTCCCGTGTCCTTCTCTGCACGCACTGCAGCCCCTCAGGGACTTTCTGCTTCCCAGGGCCCACAAGTGCACACAGCACTCCAGCTGTGGCCGCAGCTCTGCCCAGCACAGGGCCACGCTCACTGCCCTGCTCCTGCTGCCCCACTGCTGCTGACACAGCCCACCATGCCCTTGGCCTTCTTGGACACCTGGTCCCAAGCTGGCTCTAGTTCAGCTGATCTTCTACGGCACCCCTGCGGCCTTTTAACCCATGCAGTTTCCCAGCCACAGCATGGCCCGTTTGAGTTCAAATACAGCATCCACCATTTTTACATGTACCTCTTCTGAGCAACACAAGGCAGCAGTCAAGCACTCGCGGCTTCACCCCCACTCCAGGCTCCAAGGCTCTTTCCAATGCAACAGACTTCATCACTAAATGCATCAACAGAAACTTGCCCCTTCTGCTTTTGGCCTCACAAGAAGGCTTCCCAAATGCGTGCATACATTCTTTGGCCACACAGGAAAAGAATGGCCCCCACAGCTCCATGCACATAACATCCATCTCCTTGCAGCGTATCAAAAGACAAAAGACACCTGGCCCAAAAGAAATTGTTGAACTGAAGAATAACTCAACAAAACTGCAGACCAATTTCACAAGCCAAACACACCTTTCCAACAAGGGAAAACAAAGAAACAAAGGCCCGTGCCATCCAGCACTACCACGTGTGCCCTCGGTCACAGCGCTGCAGAAGCCCAGAGACAGAGCTTCCCTGAGCCAAGCAGCCACATGCTCTCCTACAGGCATCAGCCCTTTGGGCCTCAACATCACAGGTCAAAGGCCAAGTTCTGCTGTCGCTGCCTGTAGGAAATCCCGAGCTCCTGGCAGCACTCCAGCACTCAGCATCCTCAGCCAGCAACAGGAAGCGCTGGCTGCTCAGAAACTTGCACCTCTACCTTGCTCTAATGACAGCACCACACACAACTGGCACTTACGGGCTCACGATATCCAGGCTCTGGTGTGAGCACTGATGGAGTCTGCCGCTCCTCCACATCAATTTGCTCCTCTTGGGCTTCTTCTCCAGGAGCAGCGGGAGCCAGGGGAGAGATGGCTATTGGTTCTGTCAGCTGTGGCAAGAGAGGAGCATAAAGGACAGGCTGTCACCTCTCACTCAAAACCTCATTTCTTTTCAGATCTACCACCTAATGTTTTTAGGAGAAATCAGACCATTTTGTAGCCACACAGGGATTCTAAGTTCCACCGACCAAATTAATATGGGCCAACTCAACAGAATTCTAGATGGATATGAAGTTGATATTTCTCCCTGGCTGCTATCAGCAAGCAATGTTGTCTCTGTATAATGCAGCTTTTAGTTCCTGAAAGCTCAGATTTGGAAGAGTAGCAAAGAGACAGCGATCCATTGCTATTGCTTCTGCAGACGTGGAAAACTCAAACTGGATCACAATCTCATTCAAGGCATCAAAAGGGCAGGAAACAATGTGCAGAAGCATCTTTGCCTGCTGGAACAGGAGAAAACAAACAGGGCTTCCTCTTCTGGCAAACCAACTGTTGCACATTGAGCCATTTCTCAGGGATGAGTCTTTTGTCGCTTGCAGAGAAAACTTGGGACACTCAATATTAGAATTTGCAAGCTTTCTTTATTGAACGGAGCATCAGATATTCATACAGCAAGTAATAAGCTCATCAATATTCTGTAATTTACACTGTCCATTGGCCACACCACTACATCAATTCTTCTCCATTCTTTACATGTTACATCTCTCTTTTCTCATGTCTCTTTAACTATTTGTTATCATACTACAGCTGGGCGCAAGGACACACTATCTTGCAGGTGTAGGACTTGGAATTGGCCATGGCCTGGTACTTTTCCAATTCTTAGCTACACTCCCAACAACCAACTAGCCAGAAAACACATGATGGAAGTATCACCTCTTCCGGTGTCTAAAGCACTTGGATTTAGTGAAGGCGTGTTTGACAGGAAAACAGCGACTCTGCTGAGCACTGTTGTGTGGGGATTGATGGAATCTGCCTGAAGGTCCCTCACGAACCTCGCATTGTCCAGACTAAAGGTCCCTCAGCGCCTCCTCACTGGCCTTGTGCTGCACTCCCTTGTCCAGCTCCCCTGTCGTCCTCTGCACGCACTGCAGCCCCTCAGGGCCTTTTTGCTTCCCAGGGCCCACAAGTGCACACAGCACTCCAGCTGTGGCTGCAGCGCTGCCCACACTCACTTACCCACTCCTGCTGCCCCACTGCTGCTGACACAGCCCACCATGCCCTTGGCCTTCTTGGATACCTGGACCTGAGCTGGCTCTTGTTCAGCTGATCTTCTATGGCACCCCTGGGGCCTTTTACCCATGCAGTTTCCCAGCCACAGCATGGCCCGTTTGAGTTCAAATACAGCATCCACCATTTCTACATGTACCTTATCTGATCAACACAAGGCAGCAGTCAAGGACTCACGGCTTCACCCCCACTCCAGGCTCCAAGTCTCTTGCCAAAGCAGCAGACTTCATCACTAAATGCATCAACAGAAACTTGCCCCTTCTGCTTTTGGCCTCACAAGAAGGCTTCCCAACTGCATGCATTTCCTTTCTTTGGCCACACAGGACAAGAATAGTTCCCCACAGCTTCATGGACAACATAATGTGAGTCTGTCCAAATTTTCCCTCATCTGCCTCACAATTGTCATTGGGAGACCACTGAAGAGAAGACCCTCCCCCCCCGCCCCTTCAATAATCTCTGGTTCTGAAGGAGAAAGTCACACACCAAATGCTTGGAGACCTGAAAGCTCAGCGTTAAGCTCTTCGTTTTACCAGGTGTAGTTTGCTGTCTGCTAAGAAGGGGGAACTGTGCCCCGTTTGGAATAACAGCTTTGGAAGCTGTCCCATCTCTTAGCCTGGTTGGACTTCTCCTGAGTCTCAGGTGGTCTCCCACAGAAGACCCTCACCTGTTTTACAACCACCATGACAGACAGACTGAGATGTAAGGACCCTCTCCATCAAGGACTGGGACTGAAACCCCCAGCCTGAGGGAGGTGTGTGGGGGGAGGCAAGCTGACCAAAGCGAGATGTTTGCCTGCAGGTGTGACCACTGGACCAAGAAAACAATGGCTCTCAATGGCTCTCATTTACTGCTGAGAAATAGACTACCTCTTACATCTATTCCCTATTGTATCTCTTCTCCTCCCCACCACCACCCCAAAATTTTCAATAATAAAAACCTCTGAGTTAGCTACAGATTTTGAGATCTCCCGAGTGTATCAGGCAGATCCTCGACCGGACTGGACCAAAAGACTTTGTTCTATGTCGGTAGTTATATCTCCCCCTTTCTCTGTCTTCACTCTCTTTCTCTGTCTTCACTCTCTTTCTCTACCTTTTTCTCTCCCTTAATCCCTCAATCGCGTTTTGCAGTGGTCATTCAATAAAGGTGCATTTGTTTTGATAATTATTGCAAACCCCCTTGTACCATGTTAGTTCTTTTGCACCCTGAGATTACCTCCTACGAACCATCACAACATCCATTCACTAGGATGGATTGTGACACATAACCATCTTCTGTAGCTTAGCAAAAGACTAAAGACACCTGGCCCAAAAGACTTTGTAGAATTAAAGAATTCCTCAAGAAAACGGTAGACCAATTTCACAAGCAAAACACACCTTTCCATCAAGGGAAAACAAAGAAACAAAGTCCCGTAACATATAGCACTACCACGTGAGCCATCGGCCACAGCGCTGCAGAAGCCCAGAGACAGAGCTTCCCCGAGCCAAGCAGCCAGATGCTCTCCCAAAGGCACCAGCCGTTTGGGCCTCAACATCACAGGTCAAAGGCCAAGTTCTGCTGTCGCTGCCTGCAGAAAATCCCGAGCTCCTGGCAGCACTCCAGCACTCAGCTCCCTCAGCCAGCAACAGGAAGCGCCGGCTGCTCAGAAACTGGCACCTCTGCCTTGCTCTAAAGACACCACCACACACCACTTGCACTTACAGGCTCACGATATCCAGGCTCTGGTGTGAGCACTGATGGAGTCTGGAACTCATACACCTCAATTTGCTCCTCTTGGGCTTCTTCTCCAGAAGCAGCAGGAGCCAGGGGAGAGACAGCTCTTGGTTCTGTCAGCTATGGCAAGAGAGATGCATGAGGGACAGGCTGTCACCTATCATTCATAATCTCATTTCTTTTCAGATCTACCACCTAATGTTTTTAGGAGAAATCAGACCATTTTGTAGCCACACAGGGATTCTAAGTTCCACCGACCAAAATACTATGGGCCAATTCAACAGAACTCTAGATGGATATGAAGTTGATATTTCCTTCTAGCTGCTATCAGCAAGCAATGTTGTCCCTGTAAAATGCAGCTTTAGTTCCTGAAAGCTCTGAATTGGAAAAGTAGGAAAGCAACAGCAATCCATTGCCTTTGCTGCTACAGACGTGGAAAAGTCCAACTGGATCATAATCTCATTCAAGGCTGCAAAAGAGCAGGAAACATTGTGCAGAAGCATCTTTGCTTGCTGGAAAAGGAGAAAACAAACGGGGCTTCCTCTCCTAGCAAACCAACTAGCCATCAAGCTACAAGATGGAATTGTCTCCCACTCCAGTGTCTAAAGCACTTGGATTCAGTGAGGATAGGTTTGGTAGGGAAACGGCCCGTGTGGTGAGTACTGTCGCGTGGGGATTGATGGTAGTCTGCCTGAAGGTCCCTCGTGAGCCTCCTTCATTGCCCAGACCAAAGCTCCCTCATCACCTCCTCACTGGGCTTGTCCTCTACACCCTTGCCCAGCTACCAGCATGGCCCGTTTGCGTTCAAATACAGCATCCACCATTTCTACATGTCCCTCTTCTGAGCAACACAAGGCAGCAGTCAAGGACTCGCGGCTTCACCCCCACTCCAGGCTCCAAGGCTCTTGCCAAAGCTGCAGACCTGGTCACTAAACACATCAACAGAAACTTGCCCCTTATGCTTTTTGCCTCACAAGAAGACTTCCCATCTCCGTGATTCCCTTCTTTGGCCACACGGCTCCCCTCAGGTTCATGGATAGCATAATAATTTCTTTAAAACTTATCAAAAGCCAAAAGTCACCTGGTCCATAAGACTTTGTAGAACTGAAATAAAACTCAAGAAAACTGCAGACCAGTCTCACAAGCCAATCACATCTTTCCAACAAGGGAAAACAAAGAAACAAAGGCCCGTGCCATCCAGCACTACCACGTATGCCCTCGGTCACAGCGCTGCAGAAGCCCAGAGACAGAGCTTCCCCGAGCCAAGCAGCCACATGCTCTCCCACAGGCACCAGCCCTTTGGGCCTCAACATCACAGGTCAAAGGCCAAGTTCTGCTGTCTCTGCCTGTAGGAAATCCCAAGCTCCTGGCAGCACTCTGGCACTCAGCATCCTCAGCCAGCAACAGGAAGCGCTGGCTGCTCTGAAACTTGCACCTCTACCTTGCTCTAAAGACACCACCACACACAACTGGCACTTACGGGCTCATGATATCCAGGCTCTGGTGTGAGCACTGATGGAGTCTGGCGCTCCTTCACCTCAATTTGCTCCTCTTGGGCTTCTTCTCCAGAAGCAGCGGGAGCCAGGGGAGAGATGGCTATTGGTTCTGTCAGCTGTGGCAAGAGAGAAGCATAAAGGACAGGCTGTCACCTATCACTCAAAACCTCATTTCTTTTCACATTTACCACCAGATCTTCTAAGGAGGAATGAGAAACTTTGATTGCAATGGGTTTCTGAATCTATAGGAATAGAATTCTCAGTCACTCTGACTAAATTGAAATGGGCTAATGCTAATCTATAGGGAATTGGTCTTAGTTCAGTATTCCCCTCTAGCTGCTTGCAGGAGAAGACTTTCTCACTGCCAAACTGAGTTTATAGTTCTTCAGGGCTCTGAGATGAAAATTTAAAAAAATCCACTTATGCTTTTTTTGGTTTTGTCGAAGGCATGAAAATTATTTCCTTTCAGCCTCCCTAGCTGGCCCTCTACCCTCTACTGTTCTGGCCAAGCTGACAGCTGGTTCTACAATTCCTTAACACAAGAAATGAACATGAAATCTCCCTTTCTCACTCACCTCATGATCAGTACCTCTGAATACATGCCTGAGGTGACCTGTAGTGGGCAAGGGAAAATGAACAAAGGCTGTGAGAAAACTGCTTGGGCTGCTGAATCCCACAGAACAAGTCAACCCAAACAGATGATTTTCCATTTCACAAAATCCCTCCAGGAAACACATTTCATTCACACGGCCAGCAAGAGATCAGGACAATATTCTTGCTTGTGCCTACACTTTGGCTGTTTTGCCAGTAAATGAATACAAACATGACCAAGAAAATGCAAATTCATCTGTAACACTCAATGCTCCTGTTTTACCAAACACATCAAGCAGCTTTTTTTATCCTCTCCCTCAGGTACTTTTTTAAAAAAAATCATTTGCATACCCTAATTCTCATTTACTTGCTGGAAACAAGTTGCCCAGGAAATCTTCCCCAAAATCCTCCTGAGATGTGGCAGTTCTATTGTGAAACAGCACAGCAGCAGCTCCAGGGTTCTGGAGCAGACATTTACTGTTTTGGAGTTTGCACTTCCTTGCAAAGGGAATCAATATTTTAGCACTCAGTAAAAGATCAAGTTAGACAGTGAAATCCCTTCATGACAAAATTTAGAAAGAAAGAAGCTTTCCCTGAATTCTGGGAACAACTCAGAGTTTTTAGAAGGCCCTCCAAGAAAGTCTGCCAGTCTACATTTCCAAAGCTGTCTTGCTTGTCCTTCCAGGTTCCCTTGCAAATGCTGCCCCTGTGGGTACAGAAACCCCCTTTTTAGCTGAATGACTTGACAGGAGCATTACACAACCAATGGCCTCCTAATGTTCTTTTCATTCTAATTCAATGGAGTCTTTAAGAAAGAGCAGGAAGGCATACAAAAGTTATCGGTTAGGTTACAGCCAGGGAAAACCTCTACTTACGTGCCAGCTGAGTCAGGTAATATGCAGAATAAAAAATGGCAAAAGCAGCAAAAACTGCAGCAGTGAGTTCCTCCCGCATTGTGGCACTGCTCTACAAGTCTGCAGGCTGTGCTCACACAGTTGGAAAGACAAGGCTCTTGTCAGTGCACAGCTGTCCAATGACAAATGTCTTAACCAGAAGGATGCTCCTGCTCTCAGCAAAACCTACAGCTGCTCTGACACTCAGGCCTTCTGTGCACCAAGGCAACCTTCTGATGTCACTATGACAACGTGGAAACCATGCCCTGACATCACAAAGCAAACCTTCTATGTTGGTCTGTGAGTTTATGCCAAGCAATAACCAACCTTCCCTGCAGCAAACACAAAATAGCCTGCAAAAAGCAGCACAAATTCCCATCATGGGCCAAACCCTGTTGTTCAAGAGATCCAAGAGAAACTCCAAGAGTGCACAAAGCACCTACAGGATGGACCCCAATTGAGCACTCAGATGGGGCCCAAGCAAAGAAAACCAGACCAAGAAAATGGCCCACAGCATTGCACAGAACCAGGAGAGAAGCCACTGCTGGCATAACAGCTGAAATCATTCCTAAAAAATCTCCCCACATATTTGCACATTTATTGGACATGCCCAGGGCTCTGGTGCATGTACATCTCTGCCTTTATTCCCCTTTGGAAGCAGTAGAACTGGCAGCATCTGCCTGCATGCAGGAGCTGCTCCAGGCTGGGAACGCGACTGGTGGTGCTGATTTCCAGAGGCTTCTGTGTGCCAGGGGAAGCCAAGGCAGGAGCGGGTTGAACGGTGCTGCTGCTGCTGCTGCTCTGTGCCAGAGAGCCCCGGCTGGGCAGGCCACAGTGCCCACTGCGCTGCGGGCTCTTTCTCCTGCCAGAGCTGGGCACACCTGGAACAAGGCATGACAACTGGTGGGCAAGCCAAGGGCTTTCTGGGGCTGCTCTGCTCTGCACACACCCAGGACACCTTGGCTCCCAAAAAGGTCCACCAGAGGAAAACATAAGGTGAACATGTTTAATTTTGACCTTTCTTACCTGCTAACAGAAGTTGCCAAAATGAAAGTTTCCAAGCAGGGTCTGATCCCTGCTGCCAGCTCAGGGTTGGAAAGGAGGCATTACTGTATTTTAGTACTCCATGCATACGGAATCACTTCTCTTACATATGTACACCCTTCAATCTCACTTACTACTTTGTATCCATGGAATTAAGACATATTCAATACTTTGCGGAAACTCACAGGCTAAACATTACTCCAATTTTATCCGACATATTTCAATCACTCTCAGAATTTACTGACATCAGAGTAGGAGTGGGTCCCTGGTAGTCACTGTCACAGGCTCAGGAGGAGACCCATGCACAAAAGAACCTAAGACACAACCAGGCCTGCAAAGCAAATAATACACAGAACCACTGAATTTCTAGGTTGGAAGAGACCTTTAAGATCATCGAGTCCCACCCATGTTCTAACACCTCAACTAGATCATGTCACCAAGTGCCACATCCAGTCTTTTTTTAAACACATCGAGGGATGGTGACTGCACCACCTCCCTGGGTAGATCATTCCAGTGTTTGACCACTCTTTCTGTGAAAAACTTCCTCCCTAATTCTAGCCTGTATCTCCCTTGAGACAGCTTGAGACTGTGTCCTCTTGTTCTGTCTGTTGTTGCCCGGAGAAAGAGACCGACCCCCAGCTCATTACAGCCACCCTTCAGGAAGTTGAAGAGAGTGATAAGATCACCTCTGAGTCTCCTTTTCTCCAGGCTGAACAACGCCAGCTCCCTCAGTCATTTTTCATACAGCTTGTGCTCCCAGCCCCTCACCAGCCTCGTTGCTCTCTTTTGGACACGCTCAAGCATCTCAATATCCCTCATAAACTGAGGGGCCCAGAACTGGACACAATACTCCAGGTGAGGCCTCACCAGTGCTGAGTACAGGGGAAGAATGACTTCCCTGCTCCTGCTGGCCACACTGTTCCTGATACTGGCCAGGATGCCATTGGCCTTCTTGGCCACCTGGGCACACCGCTGGCTCATGTTCAGCCGACTGTCAACCAGCACCCCCAGGTCCCTTTCCACCTGAGCACTGTCCAGCCACACTGTCTCCAGCCTATAACGTTGCAGGGGGTTATTGTGGCCAAAGTGCAGGACTCAGCACTTGGACTTACTGAACTTCATCCCATTAGATTCTGCCCATAAATCCAACCATTCCAAGTCCCTCTGCAAAGCCCTCCGTCCCTCTAACAGATCAACACATGCTCCCAGTTTAGTGTCATCTGCAAATTTACTAATAAAGGACTCTAAACCCTCATCCATGTCATCAATAAAAATATTAAACAGAAGTGGCACTGACCCCTGAGGAAAACCACTGGTCACTGGCCGCCAGCTGGATGCAGCACCATTCACCACACTCTCTGGGCCTGGCCATGCAGTCAGTTCCTAACCCAGCACAGAGTGCTCCCGTCCAAGCCACAGGCTGCCAGCTGGTCTAGGAGTATGCTGGGGGGGACAGTGTCAAAGGCCTAGCTGAAATCCAAATAAACAACATCTACAGCCTTCCCTGCATCCACTAGGTGGGTTACCTGGTCATAAAAGTGACCAGGTTGGTTAAACATGAACTACCCCTCCTAAACCCATGCTGGCTGGGTCTGATACCCTGGCCATCCTGTAAATACTGTGTGATGGCACTTAATATATGTGGGATCTCAGCACCTCAGGACTGATGTGCCGAGTCACCGAGACCATCCTTGGGGGGCTCGGAGGTCCTGGAATGTTGCCAGAAGCGTCTGGTGGCTGGACTTTGATCCTGCATGGGAGATGACACCTGTATGAGGACGGGAGGATTTCACTGGGATAAATGGTGAAGGGATAAGTTAATTAGAGTGTGAAACACAGGGTTTAGGATTTCTATACAGGGGGGTCTAGAGAAGTAAGATGGAGGAATTGGGGCGTGTCCTGTCCTTCTTCTTCTTCTTCTTAGCCTCCATCTTCTGTGGTGGTGGTGGCACTTTGGGATTGGTCCTTACTAAAAGTGCACTGGTCAATAAGGGTGAAAGGTATTAGGGAAAATGGGTAAATATTGTATACGTAGTTTTGAGTATAAAGATAAGTGACCGCCCCGGGGGCTCTCAGTGTGCTCATGGCTGGCTTGCTGTGCAGACCTCTGTCGGGCCGAGAGAAAATCTTTTAGATAAAAAACTAATAAACACTGAAGACCGAGAAAACACCTGAAGCTGTTTTTCATCCTTTGGAGCGCGGGCTGCCCAAGACCACCCCGAGCCTTTCTAGGTCATTAAAAACAGCCGAGACAGAGACAAATATAAACTGTTCCATTATTTTGCCAGGTACTGAGGTCAGGCTGACCGGTCTATAATTACCAGGATCCTTCTTTGCACCCTTTTTGTGAATGGGTACCACATTGGCCAGCTTCCAGTCATCCAGAACCTCACCAGTGAGCCGGGACTGTTGGTAAACAATGGAGAGTGGCTTTGCAAGCTCATTTGCCAGCTCTTTCCTTACCCTGGGGTGGATCCCGTCTGGTCCCATAGGTTTATGAACATCCAAGCATTTCAGTAGTTCTTTGACTGCCTCCTCTTGGATAATGTGGGGACCATTCTGCTCCCTGACACCATCAACCAGCCCAGGTGGGCAGGTGTCTTGAGGGCAAGTCATCTTCCCACTAAAAACTGAGGCAAGGTAGGCGTTAAACGCTTCTGCCTTCTCCTCATCTACAGATACTAAGTTCCCTCCCTTTCCCAATAAAGAACAAAGGCTGGTCCCGCCCCTCCTTCTAGCATTAATGTATTTGTAAAAACATTTTTTATTATCCTTTACAGAAGTTGCCATTTTAAGTTCAAAATGAGCTTTGGCCTCCCTAATTTTTTTTTTCTGCATGCTCCAGCAGCCTTCTTGAATACTTCCTTAGAGGCCTGACCCTCCTTCCAATGCTGATACATCCTCTTTTTATTCCGAAGTTCCTCCAAAGCATCCTTGCCCAGCCAGGCTGGACATTTACCCCATTGACTGATCTTTCAGCACACAGGGACAGTCTGTTCCTGTGCCCTCAAGATCTCTATTTTGAGGCATGCCCACCTTTCCTGAACTCCTTTGTTTTTAAGGGCTGTTTCCCAAGGGACGCTCTGAATAAGTCTCCTAAATAGGCCAAAGTCTGCCTTCCGGAAGTCCAATGCAAGAGTCTTACTGGTGCTCTTCTTGACTTCACCAAATATTGAGAACTCTATTATTTCATGATCACTCTGCCCCAATGGACCTCCAACCACCGCATCTCCCACCAACCCATCTCTATTTGCAAACAGCAGATCTAACATAGTCCCTCCCCTGGTGGGTTCCCCCACCAGCTGCGACAAAAAGTTGTCCTCCATACATTCTAAGAATTTCCTGGACTGCCTCTTTACTGCTGTATTAAGTTCCCAGCAGATGTCTGGTAGGTTGAAGTCACCCACAAGAACAAGGGCTGATGATCTTGAAACATTACCTAGCTGCTTATAAAATAAGTCATCAACCTCTTCTTCCTGTTTGGGTGGACGACAGCAGACTCCCGGTAGGGTGTCAGCCTTGTTGGCCTTCCCCTTAATTCTTACCCATAGACATTCAACTCCATCTTCCTTAGTTTCAATTTCTACAGCATTGAAAGTCTGCCTAATATAAAGGGCCACCCCTCCTCCTCTTCTTCCTTTCCTGTCTCTTCTGAGGCACTTGTATCCATCCAGTGCAGTATTCCAGCTATGTGAGTCATCCCACCATGTTTCCGTGATGGTAACTACATCATAGCTCTGCAGTTGCACCATGGCCTCCAGCTCTTCTTGTTTGTTGCCCAAGCTGTGTGCATTGGTATACATGCACCTCATCTGGGCTACTGACTTCACCCCTAACTTAGCCTTGCAACCCTTGGGCCTGCTTCCAGACAGCTAAGCTGCTTCCCCTTCCTCCTTCAAACCTAGTTTAAAGCCCTCTCAATGAGGTCTGCCAGTTCATGAGCTAAAAATCTTTTGCCCTTAACAGAGAGATGTACCACATCTGGTTCCAGCAGAGCAGATGCTGTAAAAGTTTCCCCATGATCAAAGAATCCAAAATTTTGCCAATGACACCAACACTTAAGCCACTTGTTCATGATGTGGATTCTCCTGTTTCTTTCATCATTTTCCTCCACCACCTGAGGGACTGAGCAGAACACTACCTGTGCTCCTGCCCTATCAACTACCTGACCCAGTACCCTGAAGTCCTTTCTAATTGCCTTGACACTCCTCCTTTCAATCTCATCACTACCAGCCTAGAGTATCAGCAGTGGGTAATAATCAGAGGGCTGAATCAGCCCAGGAAGTCTCTCAGAGATATTTTGTACCCGGGCTCCAGGGAGGCAACAGATCTCCCTGTGGGATGGATCTGGCTGACATATGGGGCCCTCAGTTCCCTTCAGAAGGGAATCACTGACTACGATTACCCTTCTTTTCTTCTTGATCTTAGAGGCAGTGATCCATCTCACAGATGAATCATAATTGAGGGGTTCACTGGGCAGACAATTTTCTCCTAAATCATCTAGCTGCGTCTCTAGATCCAGAACCTCATACCTATTCTGAAGTGTGACATACCAACCCCTGGATTCCCAAAATCTGCTGAGCAGGAAGAGATGGATTGTGGTGCTCGGCACCAGGGGCAGGTAGGCAGTGCACTTCCAGGACATCCCTGGATCAAACGGTGTGCATCTCATCCTTCTCACCCCTCCACCCCAGAACCAGGCCCTGTATCTCCGGTTCAGGAGTGGAATTTTCCCAGTTACAGCATCGGCCCACACATGGCCGGTGTGTGAGATGAGGCCATGATGGCTCAGGATACCGACTCCCTGCCACCAAGGGATACATCATGCACTGTTCCCCTTTCAAAGCTTGACTGCCCACCGATTGATCAATACATTGTTTCTCTTTCAAGGGTCTCCTGGCCTGACTATATCATGCTTGTATCCCCAGTCTTCTGTTCTGGTTTTGCACCTTTAAGACTTGTTCCAAGAGTGAAGGGGGGGAGAGAAGAAGCACAGAGGAAACTGCACTCATTCCTCCACATTCCTGCTCCTGCACTCTGACGTCTGCACATGGACAGACAGCAGGACAGAGTTCTCCTTCGCTTTTAGTTAGTTTTAGCTAGCTGAGGCAAAGAAGTTCCCTGGACCGTGGGTTTTTTTTCCATTTTCTTTGAACCTGTTTAGACCTTCTCCAGTCTGAACACCAGAAGAGCACTGGCAGCTCACACCTGTGACCCACCAAGCCGGGCCTGGTCCGCAGCATTTCCAGCACCCCTGGGACTGACAGGAGACTGAGTGAGCTGAGCCACAGCCCACGGAGGAGACTTTCTGAGTTTGGCTTTTTTTTGGAGCCACAATAGGTTTTCTTGTTTAATATTGTTTGGCTTTTATTGTTTAATAAAGAGTTTTTTCCACGCTTCTCCAAGGATGTGTTTTCTCCCAAACTGGTTGGGAAAGGGGCTGATTGAATGTGCTTTCTACAGGAACCCCTTCGGGGGTTCTCTCCCAAATTTGCCCTCAATCAGGACAAAGGGTCAAGTTCCCACCCATTAAACAAGATACTTTTCTTCATTGCCTTGTCAAGTTGCTCAAACATCAAATATGGCAGGGCCTTGGAAAAAGTTGTTTGAGAATTATTCCCATTAAAATTCTCCTTTACTGATCAAGAGCATCCTAAAAATACTTTCTTCCCTTGAATGCATTCCAGCTACCATCTTGGAAGGACCATTCTCTTTATTCTCAGGGTTAAGATAGCAACTTGCACACATTAGGCACTGCATTGGGGGAATACAGAGTTCAGCACTACCTATTAAAGCTCAAGGAATTCACAAGACTAAGCCCCATTTGTTACACTTTAACATTTTCCCAACATCTCTTCTTCCTACTCTCAAAATCAAACACAAGCATTTTGCCAAGAAGTCCTGCAAGTGCTTTTGCTGAGTGAAGACACATTGCATCCTTCCTTCAGAAACTAATAAAAAACCCCACAAATTGCCTACTGCAACCATTCTGCTCCCTTCCTAATCAGTTCACTACTCAAGCAAAATCCTCAGGCACATCTCTGATTCCCTCTCTCCCAGCAGCTCAGAGCAGCATTGCACAGCACTTGCTGTGTGTCAGAGAACACAAAGCAGGCTGGCCTGGTGGGCCTGAATATTTCTGCCAAACACTCTGCATCTCACACCTTTGTGCTGGCTCAGTGCAGAACTGCAGGATTGCAGGCGCTTCCTCCCAGAGCTGCGTGAGGCGCTGGCTCCTGCAGATGGGCCCTGCCAAGCTGTCCCTGCCTCACGCTGGCCTCGCTTGCCCTGGCACAAGAGCCGGGCCTGAAGGAGGCTGCCCTGTGCTCCAGCCTGCCGAGAAGCCCAGCTTCCTGCCCCAGTGCCTAGAGTGCTGCACACACTGCTGACCTTTGCCAGGAGTTGCAGGGCAGCTGGCAGAAGAGGAGGAATCCTCAGGCAGCCCAGTGGCCCTCGGCTGCCCTTGGCCTTTCTCTGCTCCTGGGCACACTGCAGACGGCCAATGCCTCCAGGCTGGGCTGTGCCCAGCACGGCTGCGCTTCCCCTCGGCAGCAGCCAGCTGCCACCTGGGCTCTGAGAGCAGAGGATTCGCCTGTTGCCAGGAACAGGCACCCAGGGCCCGGCTGCTGCCTCTTGCAGCTCCAAGGGCCTCTTTCCAGCCTGCCTCTGCGGGGCTCAGCCTGCTCCAGCTTCTGCCGGGGCTCTGCTGGGGCTCCACCCTGGCCAAGGCCGGGCCCGCTCTCACCTCCCAGGTGCTGACAGCTCTGCACCACAGGAGACCTTCCCGAGCACCCTCTCTGATCTTTCTGCTTTCTCACTTGAGCAAGGCTCTCCTCCACCCAAAGACATTGCATTTAGGGATACAAATCCAAGTGGCAGGAACCCACATGTTCTTGAGTCACAGCTCAATGCCTGAATCCACGCAGGGTGTTTGGGCTGCCCCATTCTTCCTTTGCTTTTTCCTTCAAATGCCATTGCCCTTTCTGCCTCAACTAGAAATATCACAGCTAGGCAAAAACCTGTCACTGGGTCCTATTCCAAAGGCAGTGTGCTCTGGGGGGGATGAATGAAAAAGATCCTTCCCCACTTTCAAGGCACAACAAAGAAAGCAATAAATTTTACTTTGCACATTTCAGAGACAGGTGGTAACTCAGAGCGAAATGCTGAGCTTATTCGCAGGGTGAGAAATAATGGAATCTTCCAGATGAGTTGAAGTTCCTGACAATTTATTGATTTACAGTCCTACTCTATAATCCTACTCTAAGCTAGTTATGGAGTAAATGGTCCTGATGTCATTATCACAGTGTTAACATCTCCTTCCTCCTCTTCACTGAAATGATGAGTGGCACCAGGAATGAAGCAAGCTTGGCTGATAATACAAATGGATGCTGCTCACAAATAAAACCCAAAACAATAACAAACAGTGAAGCATGACTTTCCAAGATCAAGTGCTTCACAGGCTCTATCAGGATTCCTCTAGTTCCTAGAAAGATGTAGAATAAGGATCTGCACCTCCATCTTCATCTGCAGGACTTTGCCATCACAGGTAAACGTGGTCCAGAAACCCACTCATCCATTTGTTCTGGTTGCTTCATCTTGCTGGGATTTTTGCCCTGCCAGTGCTCTAGAAATTGTGCTTACTGTCCCTGGGGTTTCTTCCTCTCAGGAAACTCAGGGCGACCAAAACTATACAAGGCAACAGAAACAGTCAGAAAACAGAGTACCTCTCTGTGGGAATTGTCAAAACACAGGGTTTTGGGAAAGCTGCAGAAGGCAGGCCTCAGAGACAGCCGATCTTTGATTAGAGCTGAGCTGTAGCCATCATTTTTGTCAGCAGAAAAGTTATATAAGAAGTGGAAAAGAAAGGACAAATAGAACAATGGTGCGTGTATTAGTGCTTGTCTAGAATAAGTCTGTAAGCTTCAGAAAAGTATATCTAGCAAGATATGAGGAACTTGTAAGCTTAATAGCAGAGTTCTGTGCATTGTGTTTTGAGGGTTACAAGCAGGTATTGTATTCAGAATAAGAAAGCATTGCTTTAACAAAAGAGACATGTGCTTATAGTCGTTAGATAGAACTACTGTCAATATGCTTTTGCTTTGTGTGACCGGTCAAAAACTTTTAAAGTAAGTTATAACATTAAGTTCTTTGTCTGTTGCTGGGGATAAGAGCTACTAGCATCTTCCCACTGTCATAACCATGGAATGAGACTGATGCTGGAAAACAAACGGCTCGAGGCGCATTCTGCAGCAGTCCCATCCCGTTCATAGACCCCCCAACAATAGTATTTAGATGTTAAATTACATCTTTGATAAATGACTACCTGTTATTTCATACATTTTGATCTATTTTGATTTCATATCGATTTATATCTTTTCATTTCATATAGATTTGATAAATTCCTCCAGCTTGGGAGAGTGAAGATGTACAGCAGTTCAAAACCTTCTGCCCACACAGCAGTCAGCCCCGAGTGTGTGCATGCACACCCACCCACTGTGCTTGCTCTTCTCAGCATCTTGGGGCTGCTGTTTGCACAGAATTGGGATGAATTTACCTCAACAGAGCCATGAGTTGGGTATCCAGCCTGTTATGAACACTCATGCAGCAAGGCACAACACAGAGCTCTCAAATCACAATACTACGTCTTCTTTCATTCCTGTTGGGCACTGAGGAACTCTTAAAAGCACCAAAGAGACAGAAAAGAGGTGGAAAACATTGGAGTCATGCTACTGCTGGTAACCACGTGGAGGAAAATCTGTTTGGTTTCTTAAGGTATATGCTTTCTGAAAACTAGGCAGAAAAAACCTACTGCTCAGCACCAGTACCTCAGTTGTGAATGGTTTTCATGATTTGGCAAAACTGGGGTGTTAACAATGGACTCCGTCCTTGGTTCAAATCACCTGCCCTCACCTGCAGACAAAAGCACCACCACCAGAAGCAGAAGCTACATCAGTCAATTTTCTCAAAAAGCTGTGTTAAATCTGGGAGAGGAAAAGAAGACACATCAGACACTGTGGATTAATGACAAGACTCTGAGGAACAGTTCCAAAGCAAAGGGCAGCAGCTTCTCTCTGGGCCACTCCTTGTGATCCAAGGCAGCCGGGCTGCCCTGGCTGCCCAGGACCCTGCGCCCCGCGGGCTCTGCAGAGCTGCACAGCGGGGAGGCAGCTTCGGGCACCTCAGCCCTGGGCAGGAGTGGCTGCTTGCTCTGCAGGGCTGCCTATGGGCAAAAGCAGAGTGCTGGCCTTCTGCTCTTGGCCCTAGCCTGGCCTTACAGGGCTAATCCTGTTCCCTGTCTCAAATGTGCTAAAGACAGACTTGTTTGTTTCCAGCTCTGCACAGCATTGATTTACACCACAAAGTACTGAAGGACTAAGGCCTGAACAACAGACTCTGACTGATGCCTCAACGATAGGGCCTGAGCTAAAGCTGCCCTTTAGATGACCTTTCCAACCAAAAGTTCCATGTATCTGCTCCTTAACCAAGTATTACTATCAAAAGGATTGTTGCATCCATTCACTGGTGAAACACGTCTTCACCTTTCTGCATGAGGAAAATGGACAAGGCCACACCTGGCCTTGGTTCCTCCTTGAGCCCTGGGCACACTCAGGGAAAAAACCAAGAGCAGAATGAAACCAGCTGTCCCCCCAGCAGAAGCTCTGGCACATTGCTCGTCCAGCACTGTCAGAGCCGGGCTACTCTCACAGCGCACTTGGGAGCCTTGTGGCCGGCAAAGGGGAGGCACCGCAGAATTTCCCGGTTCCCGGCCGTGGCTCTGCAGGGCTTTGCTGGGACAGCTTCCCCCAGCTGATGTGCAGCACTGGAGGAAGGGGAAAGCATTGTGGTACCTGGTGATGCATCTTCCTTAATAACCAGAGGCAACCTTTTGTAATAATGCTGAGATGCATTGCTTAGCTTATCCTTTCCTGACTCTTTTTCACACTTTTGCATTACAGTAAATGACACTGTTCCTTCAGATGGTGTCTGTGTCTGACCCTCCCCACCATCTAAACAAACACACAGCCAGTTTAGCATGAGACCTGCCTCTCTCCCAGCCCATCTCTTGGCAAACACCCCTGGTGGCCATCTCCACAAATTAAATTCCCACTTTGCAACTTCCTTTTCTGCAGGCAGGTGAGAAAAGGAGCCACTCCCAGTTCTGGACACCTCCGGAAACCAGCTGCTTTCAGCATTCACAACCCTGAAATATCAACCTCCTTCCTTAACCTGCCTACAAGGAGCCCCCACCAAGAGGCCTTTTGTCCAACAATACCCACAGAAGAGCTCGAGGAGGGAGCAGATTGAAATACAACTGCTTCAGAGTTTAAACCTGCCTTTATCAAATGAGCACACACCAACCTGTCCCAAAGGGAAAGAAGGCAGGAAAGAAAAGCTCCTCTCCCACAACAGCAAGCTCTGTACTTCCTTCTGTTCAAGCTGGAGAATGGAGGCCATGGGCTACACCTCACTCTGGGAAGGAGCCCTGGGAATTGGCCCAATCTGGGAGAGCAGCAAAAGGAATTGCCCAAAAAGTAGGAAAAGATTCTCTGGAAGCAAAAGAAAAGCAAAAAAAAAAAAAAAAAAAAAGAATACTTGAAGCATTTCAAAAAGTTCCCAGACTGAAATTTCTTTGCCAATAAGACAACCTCAAAGTGTCTGTGGTGTGTCAGTGTCAGGAAGCTCGGGAATGAACTGCAAGGCTTGGATAAACATCATTGGTTTCCATCCCTCAGACCACAAGCAGCTCCCAACAAGACTTCAAGACTAAAGGACAAAGCTTCCCCCTTCACCTCTCCACAGCAGCTCTAGGGAGTCTCTCTCCACTGCAAGATCTCCTTTGTCAGTCTGCAGTGACAAGAGTTAGCTGCAGGAGACATTTGCATGGGAACTCTCTCCAGATGGGCAGAAGAAGTGGTGATTCCTGAGAAAAGAAAAAGGCAACGCTGTTTGGGAAGACACCAGTGTGAGTTTCCCATAATTCTAGGCCAAAAATCTCTTGAATAAAGCAACATCCCTCAATGGGGCAGCACTTCAGCTTTGATATGAATGCTGAAAAACTTCCTGCCCGTTTCTGCTGCTGTAGCTGACTCCAAATCACAAGAAATGTGCCAACTCTGCTAAAGAGATGCAGACATGGTGAGATAAAAAGACCTAGTTGGCTGAAAAGGAGACCAAATGAATGTTTTCCAACCTCCCCCCTTTTTATCCTTTCCCCAGCCAAGACAGAGCAATGTCCTTCCTCTCAGTCACTGATGGTGACCCAGGCATGGCATGCAGCGTGGGGACAGAGCCTGTCACTGCTCCCAGTGCCCTTGCCAAGGGGTTCCACTGCCCTGCTCTGCCATATCAGGCCCTGCCCTTCCCTTCCCTGTGGAGGCCAGTCAGCCGTGGGAGCCGCCCTGCCCGCACTGTGCCCGCAGCCCCGGCTCTGCCGCGCTCATCCCCGCCAAGTCCGGCCCGCGCTGGGGCCACGCTGCTGCTGCCCACTGGGCTCAGCGTCAGCACCTTCCCTGCCAAGCCGAGGCACCTGGTGAACAGCCCCTGTGTCCGCTCCGTGCGCTGGGACAGCTGGGCCCAGGGGCTGCTCATTGACCTCTCCCTCTTCCAGCGGGCGCTGCTCAGCCTGCGTGATGCCTGCCGGGTGGCTCTGTACCCCTTCCAAGCCACGCAGTTCTGCAGCTTCGTGCTCCAGCTCCACCGCTACAGCTTCCACAGGGTGCCGGGCTGGGTTGGCTCAGCTGGGCTGGGCAATGCCGGGGCCTGGCCCCACTACAGCATGGCTGCGACTGCCCCAACCTCCTTATCCACACCAAGCGCTGGAGCGCGGCCAACAGGCAGCAGCAGGGCAAGAAGGTCACAGCCGCTTCCAGCAGCTCCACAATGAGCAGGCAGTGCCCTCTTCCCCACCAGGCAGCCACCCAGAGCCGGAGAGACAGGCTGGGAGCTGCGGGTGGCGTGGGCTGTGGCCGTGGGCGCTGCCCAGCGGGGCAGGAGCGGGCCCTGCCCGTGCTGGGGCTGCTCAGCGCAGCTCCCCTGGCTGGCACAGGGGCTGTCCTTGGGCAAGGCAGCTGTGCCAGCAGGGCCTGGGAGCTGTGCCAGCTCTGCCGGGCTGCCGGGGCTGCGGGACGGTCCCGCTGCGACTGCGCTCACCACAGCCTGGCCCGCTCGGTTGCAGCTGGTCCAGCCGTGCGCCGTGGCTGGCACTGCTCCTTGCCCTGCCCTGGGATGCTTGGGGAGCTCTCCGTGAGTGTGTGTGAGCCTAGGGCTTGGTCCTGGTCACGCCCAGCTGGAGGGAGCCTCCTGTCCCTCTGGGGCACTGGGGAAAAGACCTGCCAGTTGGCTTTCTGGCAGCTGCCTCCTGCCAAGAAACAGCAGCAGCACAGTTTTCCCAGACAGTTGAACAAATAGGGGAGAGCTAAATGGACAAGGCATTGCTAGTTGAATAGCCCCAGAATATATGGGGGTCTTTGTGTTTTGCTTTCTCGCCCTGTTTGGGATGTTGGGAGCTTTTGTTTTCCCTGACAGAAGTACAGTTGCTCAGTACCGCTTCACCTGAGGATTTAGAGCTGCCTCTGGGCTAAGTGCAGGTGCTCAAGACTCTGAGGTTTTCCTACCTTCTCCCAAGAAAGTGTTTGCCACATCTGGACTTCTTGGGGTTTCATTGGAGGAGCCAGGCACAAGCAAATTTCATCTCAACTGTGAGCTCTTCATTCTGCTTGGTCCCATGGAGCTTAAATGCCAACCTGAGCTAATCCTTTCTCTGGCTCACATAGACCATCACAGCCCTTCCATGGCCTCTCCAGAGAGAAGCAGCTGCACATCTTCAGAGCAGCAGTTGCCAGCCCGCAGCCCATCAGGTAGGGAAAGAGCTTCTACCCTTGCTTTCCAAGCAGGTCCTAGTAAATGACCCTTTCAAGTGTTTTCCTGCAGTGCTCTATCATGGGTACATCTCAAGTGAGAATCAGGTAGAAAGTGTCAAGGCGCCTAGGAAGAGGGTCGTTGAAAACAGAAAGATTCTCTTCCTGCTTTTCCTGTCCTTGCCACAGATTTGGAGGGAGTTCTGGGCATTTTCCACACAGCCTCTCTGTAGGGGGACAAGGGCAAGGGGAAAGATATTGCCTAACAAGTAGTCAGTGTTAGTTGGACTCCCCTCTTTTTCTGAATTAAACCAAACTAGTACCCTGATAGGATATTGCAGATATTTAAGACTGTCTGCCCTGCAAATCAAGCTGTGTCATTGAAATGAGCTCTGTGTGCCCCAGAACAGCTGGAGCTGCAGAATACAGCCTCACCCTCAAGGATGGTTTTAGGAAAAACTCACAGTTTAATTTCAGCATGTGTGTCTGAAGATCTGGGCTCTTCCTGGCTGAATCCACTTGCTGTGTTCTTTTGTGATAAGAACCCAAAACTGCTGGGAAGATGCAAAAGACTGTGATTATAAGGGGTTTGTGTGTGTATTTGTATCCGATTTACAATCCGTGCTTTAATCTATGTACATGTCAATTTGGATAAATATTTTTAAGAGGAAGAACTCACTCCTCCAATCCCCTGGGAAGTCTGAATACATTTCTGGAATTGAGGTTGGTGTGTGCTTCCTGTGATGTTTGATCCAAGGCACCACTAGAGCTCTGCGTCCCAAAGACACATTGTGGAGCCTGACCAATGTGTTTGGATTCTTGCAGCCACCCCAGAAACTTCATCCCCCAGCACTCCAGCTGCCAGTACAGGTTCTGAAGCATGGACAGCCACAGCTGGCTGTGGAATATTCCTGGGGAAGAGGAATTGCCACCACCGGATCTGGACATGGTGCTTGAGACACCGGAGGAGATGTTTTCTCCCTCTGCTCAGGTAACAGCATTCAACAGGGAAGAAAGGGGCTGGACTGGGAGCTTCTGAATGTTGTTGCATGGCTGAGGAGCAAAGGCTTCTTGAGTTCAGCTGTGAATGGACAAGGAAGGCTTTGTCTGGTAAAATAAGACTTCCTAAAGAAGAGGGAATGAAAATGTCATCCATGAGTAAGGATGAAAAGGCGTGAGCCTGTGTTGGCCAAGTTTGGATGCTCCTTTTCCTGGGAAGAACCCCTCATGCAGGAGCATTTGTGGTGTGGAAGTGGAAGCTCTGCAGGTTCTAAGAGGCTTTGTTTGATGGGAAAGAAGAGAAGAGTGTTTGGGGAAGTGGCACGGAAGGCCAAGTGTCCCAGGCAGGGAGGGGCATGCCAGAGGTGCCTCTGTTGCAGCAGCAGATGTGGGCTGTGCCTCTTTTGGGTGGGAAGGCCAAGGCAAAGCAAGGGCTGGGCTGCAGCTGCTGCTGCTGTGTGAGCCCTGCCGTGCGTGTGGGCGCTCCCAGAGCCGTGGCTGGGGCTGGGCGGCAGCTGCAGCTTTCTTGTCCTCTCAGTAAGCTGTTGCCTGCAGTCCAGTTTCCATCTGGGAAATCCTCAGCTGGGCAAACTGGCCAATCTTGCTGTCCATGTTGCAGAGCTCAGTCCCCTTGCTCTTGGGCATCTCTGTGGGAAGAGATGTGTGTTTCCATGCTGTCCCTGCCAAGCTGCAGCCTGGATGAGACTGCTGTGCTCAGGGCTGTGGAGGAAGGGGCACATCCCTGTGCCAGGAGCTGGCAGGACTCCTCCTTAGCAGCCATTCCACGTTTTCAGTATCACACCCATGTTCAACACTGCCAGCTTTGACAGCTTTTGGACTGTGTTTGAGAAGTCAAATCTTTTTGACTATTGAAGGCCTTTCCGGCCCAGAGTTCTTGTTAGGAACAAGAGACTATGAACTGTGAGCCATGGAGTTGTTGGACCAGGTGTTTTGTGTCAGTGGTGAGAAGGGTTTCTTCCTTTCTGTTTCTCTTTCAAGGCCAATAATACTGTTGCCTCTGAGTCTTCAGGAGGGGAGCCTGTGGGCAGAGCTGCAGCAGAGGGAGCTTTGCCTGGCACCAAGAGCTGCAGGAACAATTCCCAGGAGCCCGAGGAGCTTGGTAAGGAAAGAGCCCCCACTGGTTTAGAGAGGGGTGAGCCTGCCTCTGGCAAGAAGGGAGATGAGAAGAGTTGAGTTCCTGTCTGCAGGCTTGGTGCTTTCTGTTGCCTTGAGTTCAAATCCTGCACAGGCACAACCTGCCTGAGCCCTGCCCTCCACGCTTCTCCAGAGGCTCTGACACTGAGTCCTCTGCTGGGGCAAGAGAGCAGGGAATAAACCTGACCTTGTGGCAGTTGTGTCACCAAGCTGGGTGTCCCAGTTTTGTGCTGATGTCCATGGATAAATTTGCTGCAGAATGTCAGTGCTCTGGAGGCAATCCTGAGTGACTCTTGAAGCAAGAGAGGAAAAGCCCAGCAAAAGGTCAGTGTAGAAGTCTGAGCTTTTTGTCTCCAAGCATTAAATCCATGTAGTGCCACTGTGCTGATAGGTATAGTGAGATACATTAAAAATACAAGCAGCAGAAGCTCTGAGGCCAAGGAAATCATTAGTCACAAATCCACTAGCTCAAGAAAAAAAAGAAATTTCCCCTTTAAACTAAAGGAGAGAGAGAGCACTTTGGGTCTGCATTCTTGAGCAAAACTGGTGCAGCCTGCAGGCCTGGTAGGGAGCTCTTTCCCTCCCAGATGTGAAAAACAGAATTCACTGCTTAGAATTTTTAAAAGTTTAATACTAATAGGATAAAAAAAGACAATATTTGCAGCACTGGGGTGCTCCTGGCCAACAGCCAAAGAGCACCCGCTGTACAGAGACAGTGTTATCTTTATAGGGTTACATTGCTGAGATGCCAGCATATTCATGCGTTTCAGGCTGTATTGAAACATTCTTGGGAACTTTCTGATGTTTTGGGAACTCATTTGTTTGACTTCTTCACACTCACTCAGGCTTACTGCATGACGTCCTGTGCATCAGATCAATATATTTTATTTCTTCTTGTGTCTCCTTCCTGCTGTTTCACATCCTCTGATAAGGGTTTAGTATGTCCTCCTTAAATTTAACATGGTATTCTCTAATTGTCCTCTGGTGCTCTGGTTGGTGTCAGGGTTATTTTATCACTTGAACAGGTTGGTCAGTGGATGGCCTTACACTGTTTTCAGTTACACACAAGCCTTTTTTTCCCCCTTATGATTTGCTAGGGTCTGTAACACAATACACTCATCACACAATTGTTTCCATAAGTGATACATAGATATTATATTCATTACACTACTGTTTCTATGAGCAGCACAGTGCACACTTAAGCTGATAGATTCTATTAGTTTTACAAGCAGCTAAAAATGTTTTAACTGATGCTATTTTTAAATACTCATAATCACTAACAACATGCATAACCTAATACATAAATGCCAAAGCCAATATTACCTGGTCATTTGTCACAGAGCTGTTCATCCCAGAGCTGGTGGTTGTTTTGGAGGAGCTGTGGCTCACTGCAGAGGGCAGGTTGTAGATGGCAGGGAACGGTGCTAGTTCATAACTCAGCTCCAGCACCTTCAGCTTCAGCCATTTCAGTGAGGACTGAGGTCTCTCTATCAGCACAGAGAAAGAACCAGGCTGGGCTTCCTTGTGGCAGCTGGCACTGTCTGTGTTTCAAGCTCTCATGGGGGCCCTTTGCACTGAGAGGGCTTTGAGTTTATTGGGATACTTCAAAACTTCAAAAGTTTTGAACACGTGGAAGGAGTCTGGCTCTTTGAAGAGCAGGCTTCAAATTATCAAGCGTGAGTCTGCCTTTCCAGCCATCTTTTACAGTCTTTCAAAGAAGAAAGTTACTTCCAAACAGGACAGATGCACAGAGGCCAATATTGACCCAGTGTTACCTTTGCGTCCCAGATTTCCAGCTGATCTGCCTTGCCAGGAGGGCTGTCCTGCGTGGGAAGAAGGATCAGAGGGAGAACCTGTGACCATCAGGCAGGTGGAATCCTTAAGTGTACACATAGATTTATAGATTTCTACAATTCTATTTCTAAATCCATGTAGTACAGATTTATAGAGGTGTGTTTGTATGTGCATATATATACATCTATACAGGTAATTGATCTATATTGTTATAGATGGGACAGAATTAGTTACATTTCTAGACTTTGAGATTTACATTTATATATTTATAGAGTTACATTTAGATGCTTGCATGTATATGCTTACATTTGGGCGCTTAGATATAGATTTAGAAATGTGCATAGGTTTTTAGTTAAAGGTATGTGGAAGTTTAGATGCATAGATTGACCCGTGTAGGCCTAGGCTGCATTTTTAGCTCTTTTCCCCCTCAGCTGCCTTTTTCACCTCTTGCTTTTTACAGAATCACAGTATGACCGAATTTCTAGGTTGGAAGAGACCTTTAAGATCATCGAGTCCAACCCATGTTCTAACACCTCAACTACATCATGGCACGAAGTGCCACATCCAGTCGTTTTTTAAACACACTTTTTCTCCCACGGTACCCCCTGTGTCCCCTGTCCCTGTGCTGGGTCCGAGCTGGCGGCCGGGCCGGGCGGAGCAGCGCTTCCAGCCCCGGCTGTCCCTGGAGCGGTGGGAGCTGCCGCTGGCCCCAGGCACTGTCCCCTGAGGAGCTGCTGAAGGACGGTGAGACAGAGGGGGCTGAGGGGGCTGAGGGGGCGGTGGCGCCGAAGGGACGCTGACCCTGAGCTGCTGCTGGGGCTGAGGGCTGTGGGGCAGCCGAGGCCCATGGTGGCACTGAGGTGACAGGGAAGTGACATTGGCTGAGGGCTGGCGGGTCTTAGGGGACGGGATGGCTCAGAAGGGACTGAGGGGTGTGAGAGGACTGTGAGGGGCTGAAGAAACTGAAGGGGGCTGGGGCTTCACCCAGAGCATGGCGGGGCTGAGGGGATGGAGCGGGCCAGCAGGGAGCACAGCAGGGACTGCAGCTCTGCCAGGCCTTGGAAGCAATTCCAGAGCCTCCACTTTTGCCACAACTGCAAGGAAAAACCTTGAGGACAGCCGGAGACTGACGGGAGGCAGCAGGGAGGAGCTGAAGGCCAGTGCAAGAGCAGTGAACGGGGACCTGCTGCTGCCAGCCTGCAGAGAGCCCGGCTGAGGCCACAGGCCCGGGGAGGCAGGCTGGGGCTGAGGTTACCGTGGGCTGTGGCCGTGGGCACTGCCCGGCGGGCAGGAGCGGGCCCTGCCCGTGCTGGGGCCGCTCAGCGCAGCTCTCCCGGCTGGCACAGGGGCTGTCCTTGGGCAAGGCAGCTGTGCCGGCAGGGCCCGGGAGCTGTGCCGGCTCTGCCGGGCTGCCGGGGCTGCGGGACAGTCCCGCCGCGACTGCGCTCACCACAGCCTGGCCCGCTCGGCTGCTTTCTCTTTCCCACCCTCCTGGTGAGGCTCTGACATTTCCTCTTCCCTGATGGAAGTGCAGCTGCTGCCAAGGGAAACATCCCCATACTCACTCAGTGTTCCCTTTCCTTGTCAGATGTTCCATCTGCTGTTCCTGTCCAGGAGAGCTGCTCTGCACGGGAGGAGAGCCCGAGGAAGAGGCTTTGAAGATGGGGCAGCTGGGATCCCTCTACTTGGAGCTCTGTTTAAAGATACACGGACTTACATGTGGACAGAGATTATTATATGGATATGTACATATGTAGCCTGCTATTTGTACAGGCATATTTCTATATGTCATTATATTTATGGATGTATGCTATGTATAGATTTATATATGTTTGTTATTACACATATGTGTATATATGTATCTAAGTGTACATATATACACATAAATGTAATAACAACCATATATAAACATATACATAGCATATGGAAGTTGATATATCTGTCTTTAGTTCTATTTCCTATGTATACAGTTTTGTTGCTATCTATGTCTCTTGATGCAGTCATAAATATATGGCCCTTTAAATAGGTATATTGGTATTTGTATAGGTATACATGCCTATACATGCCTATTCTTATGTTTTTATATGTATATTGATCCATTTCTATGTGTAATTATTTTTACCTATGTATCCAGATGTATAGTTGTTTATTTGTATTGATGCATTTGTGTGGATATTTAGTTTGGCATAGTGATATTTGTATATTTCTAGATAGGTTTGTGTTATATATGTATTTATATATTTTTTTGGTATATATATATTTAGTACTATTTTAACATGCATGGAGTGGGATAGTTGTATAATTCTATCCATAAGGTTTTTGGTACAAGGTTACTTGGGGAGGGAATGCATATTTTTGTATTTCTATATGGGCTGTATACTTGTAGAATTATGTAATAAATTAAGTTGTTAAACACCTAATTGATCTTTGTGTTTGGTGAGTTGTAGAGGTTGGCAATAAATTAGGTTTTGTTAACTGAAGTTGGTGTTTGTATAATTTAACATGGACTGGTTGCAATAATGTAATAAATTCCTGTTTTTAACCTAAATTGAGATTTCTATAGAGCTATAGTTCTATAGTTCTCAATTTCTATATAGAAATTGAGATTTCTATTTTGTCAGCATGAGTATAGCAATTTGTAAAAAAAGGACATTTTCCAACTGAAATTGATTCTTGTGAGTTGTAGCCACACCTCTCTTCACAGAGAGCAGCAGCTACAGCGTGTATTTGTCGATCAGCAGTGTGGCTCTAGCAGTCTGCAAGAAATATCATTTATCAAGTGAGATGGATGTTCTGTGATTTGTGCTACCCAAAGCCATGGGCAGATGTAAATGCTGGAGGATTTTGGCCATGAAAATCTCCAGCCATGCCCAGCACGTGCCCCACTTGCACTCAGGCTGGGCAAGGGAAGCTCAGATTTGGGATGGCAGCAGAGCCCCACATTGGCTCAGAACTCACTGCAAAGGCCTGCTGAGAAAACTCCGGGACTCCACTGAGGCCTGCTGAGAAAACTCTGGGAGCACAGAACTCCTGCTCTGTGGATATGCAGATAATTCAGTCCATGTTTGGTTCTTTACATACAAACACACACACAGATATATGTAGGCAGCACTTAGTAACCTGTACCATACTTGTGGGATTGTGGAAACTGAAATGGATTCTTCTCTGTTTATATATAGGGTCAGCAGAGTTGTGCCATTCTGTAGCCATCCTGTAACAGTGGTCACTCTGTCTAAGCAGCGCAGTTGTAGCAATGTGTAATTAAGTTCCCTTTTAAACTGACATTGGCTTTGGGGCACTTCTCATTTTCATGACGAGTGACCACATCAATGTTTGTCCCTATTTCTTCACTGATCCTGAAGCTCTGATGAGTGTATGACAAGCTGTGGCACCCAATTGCTCACAGGTCCGTCCAGCTGTGGGTAATAAACATGTCTTCTCTGTGAAACATCCTTCTCAGGTTGTCTAAGAGTTGTGGTCTATCTCTAGAACCCCTTCAGGCAGCACCCTCTCTGGGGAGGAGAGGGAAAAAATGTATGGGGATTATGGCATTTATTCTCCTTTAACACGTATTTTCACTAAGCTATAGCCTAAACTCAGTAAGGAAAAAGATAGATTTTCTTTAGTCATGCAGTGTAGAATAAATGGTGTGGGAATAGGCACAAACCAAGCTGCAGGAGCAGCCTGTTCTTGGTCTTAACAGGAAATTGTATACAGGAAAGCACCACAATCTTAATGATTCATCTCTTAGGTAAAGACACAATGGTCCACCATGTAAACCTACCTGGGGATGGAAACAACAAATGTCCCTGGGCTGGGGCAGAAGCCTGGGAGTCGAACACTTGGAAAAAGAGATGTGGCAAAGCCAGCCCAAGGCACAGGCACGCATTTGGCTGCAGGCAAGAGGGAGCTTTTACTGCCAGCAGGGGAAGGGACTCCAGGCAGAAGAGCTGGCCAGCGGCAGGGAGCAGCTCCTGCTGCCAGGACTCGCAGGATGCAGCAGCAGCGGGCACATCGCGGATGGACAGCGGAGCCGCTCCTGAGCCGCCAAGGTGACGCCTCCTGGGGCTGCAGTCACAGTGCAGTCACCTGTCCTGCAGGCTCTCTTTGGCTTCTTGAGCTCCAACCACTGCAGGAAGCAAACTTGAGCCAAAATCATAGAAATTATAAGACGTCAGGACTAGTTGCAGTATGATAAATTATATAATTGTTAGATGTGATGATTTTTTAGTAATTAAATGTAATTATTATATAACCATAAGAAGAATAATGAGAAACTATGTTGGAAATTCAGAGAGGGGCTAAATTTATGTATACAATAGAACAATATAAGTTTAATAATTAACGTGAAAGTTATGTAACGATAGAGTATAAAACATGATCATTTCAGATGTATGGTCGGAGTTACATTTGGGTTGAATATACCCCTGACACCCAGAGCTCTTAATAAAAACACCACATATAATCCCCCGTGATTATATGTTTCTGAATGCTAACATACCTATAGTATAAAGACACTTTGCTGAAACTAGTAAGGATGACAATTGCAGGGCTGTATTTTGGATTAAAATCTTATCCAACTTCTATTTAATTCTGTGCAGTATTTCCATTAAATCTGATTAATGCCCAGGAATAAAAATGAAGATTTCTCTTTTGTTCTCTTTTTTTCTGGGAAACAAGGCATGTATCTACTTTTGATTTTTATTTTAAAGACAGTAAACCATTAGACTAATTGATACCTTGGAACATCTTTATCATTTACAAGTACTCATGGCTCTCAGGAATAGAAAAGTTAAAGGAAGAGAAGAGAGGAAAACATTTAAAGCAATGACTGAGAGTTATTTTACATCACTTTGTAAACTTGGTTAATTACACTATTATCTAAAAATAATGTATATATGTACTTGGTATGAAGTATTAGCTAAATAAATGCTATACAGAAGCAAGTTCTCATTTATGTTTTTGCTATCCTCGTGTTCTTTCTTAGTAGAATCAGGAAGAAAAACACTGCTGTTCTTTGAAAAATGAACCAGTTAAAATATTGACAAGTCTGAAGTTTGATTTAGGAATGTACAAACAATAAATTTAATTGTCATCAAAGAAAAACAAAATTGACATGTTATCTCTAGTAAACATCAGGCATTGTTAACAGTAGGGTTGCACAAAGTATCTCCTAGATACAGTAAAGAACTTAATATGAAGGTCTCATAAATGATGGAGACAAGAGACACTGACCCTTGAAGATTCCAAGAATCATTTGATAACAATAAAAAGAGCTTATCTAGCTCATCTTATTTATACTTAAAATGTATTTTATATGGATTAGATTTATAGTGTTTGAAAACTCATCACTTCTTTTATGTTGCTGAATAATTAATGCTGATTATTTTAGTCACAGCCTACAGATTTAAAAGACAAACACAGCTACAGCTTGCAGAACAGAACCAGTATCACTTGATTTGTCAATGAAGTATCAGAAAGTGTTATAAATGACATAGACTGCCATCATGAGGTATTCCCAGGAGCTGTTCAACATTGCAAGTAAACTGAAATTTAGGTAAACTGAAATCCTCATAGGTCCGATTTGCAGTCTGTCAGCAAATTTGCTGAGAGCAAAACAAATTTCTGAATTGCCATGGCTATAAAGGAGGAAATGTGCCAGTAGAAAAAAGCTGATTAACAAATACTGTAAGAAATCATGAAATGACAATTAAACAACATGATGCAGAATTGTAAACACAAGGGGCCAGTATCATCATATCCTGTTTAGAAAGGCAGAAAAATTCAGTCAATTAATAGTTAAATGTGGATATTCTTAGTTCAGTCGAAGAAAGAACAGACATAATTTCTCCCAAGCCGAGCCTGGGAAACTTAGAGGAAAGAATTAAAACAATGATTATTTCTCTTTCTGTAAGCATTGTTTATAGATATGGTTCTAAAGAGTGTGCTATTCATAGTTCACCAATATTTTGAGAGAAGGTTCCTAAAGCCAAGTCAGATCTTAGGTCCACCATTGTTTATATAAGAACTGTAGATTTCTAAAACCCAAGTACCTTTTCATGCCTTCTGATGATGGAGTCTCTGTATCACCTTTGTCTGTCTCCCATACCCCTTCAGTGATAGACATGTTTTCCTTTCCTCTCCCAAATTTAACACAGCTTTTTGAGAAAATTGACTGATGTAGCTTCTGCTGCTGGTGGTGGTGCTTTTGTCTGCAGGTGAGGACAGGTGATTTGAACCAAGGATGGAGTCCACTGTAAAGACCCCAGGTTTTGCCAAGCCAAGGAAATCATTCACAATTGGGCTACTGGTGCTGAGCACTAGGTTTTTTCCCCTAATTTTTGGAAAGCTATGACGTTAAGAAACCCAACAGATTTTCCTCCAGGAGGATACCAGCAGTAGTATGATGCCAATTTTTCCCACTTCTTTTGTGTGTCTGTGGCGCTTTTAAGAGTTCCTCAGTGCCCAACAGGAATGAAAGAAGACGTAGTATTGTGATTTGAGAGCTCTGTGTTGTGCCTTGCTGCATGAGTGTTCATAACAGGCTGGATACCCAACTCATGGCTCTGTTGAGGTAAATTCATCCCAATTCTGTGCAAACAGCAGCCCCAAGATGCTGAGAAGAGCAAGCACAGTGGGTGGGTGTGCATGCACACACTCGGGGCTGACTGCTGTGTGGGCAGAAGGTTTTGGACTGCTGTACATCTTCACTCTCCCAAGCTGGAGGAATTTATCAAATCTATATGAAATGAAAATATATCAAAATGAACAAAATAATGCATATTCATTTATCATAGATGTAATTTAACATCTATACACTATTGCTGGCCAGGGGTCTGTGTCCAAATCAGGAATGGGATGGGACTGCTGAGGAACGCGCCTCGAGCTGTTTGTTTTCTAGCATCAGTCTCATTCCATGGTTATGACAATGGGAAGATGCCAGCAGCTCTTATCCCCAGCAGCAGACAAGGAACTTAATGTTATAACTTACTTCAAAAGCTTTTTGACCAATCACACAAAGCAAAAGCATATTGACAGTAGTTCTATCCAACCACTACAAGCACACATCCCTTTTGTTAAAACAATGCTTGCTTATTTCTGTGACAGTTCCAGTTGTTGATTTCTCTGGGTCTGGATTGAAGGCACTTGAGACAGTAGCTCATGTTCGCACTCAGGTGTTTATTATTTCTTATCAGTAAAACAGTCTCACTACTGTGAGTTCAGCAGCTTTTCTTCAGAAGGCAAATATGGCTAACAATCTCTTATTATAAAGTCTTTTAAGACTAAACTATCCAATTAAGAACTGACGCCTAGATTATTTTCCCTTTCAACCCAAAAACTGATCCCAAAGACCTTGCAATGCAGACTTTTCTGCCCCCAATTACAAAATGCCACCCAAACCCATGAAGAAGAAGGAAGAAGAAGCATGAAGAAGAAACCCAGGATGACACCCTGTGCCCTCCATCTTGCTTCCATCCACAACATCCTAAAAATCCCAAATCTAAATTTCTCACCTAGACTGCTCTCTAGAATCTATTCCACACTTTTGTTGATTCTAGTCTATCTTGAAGTCTAGGCAACTTTCTCCATGAATGAGGGTCAAAGTCAGTGCTCCTCTGGGGATCAGGGCACCCCAGAGCAGACAGAGAAACATTCCTGGTGCCCTGGGTTTCCACATCTTTGAATACAATACCTCCTTGTGAGCCTTAAAACACAATGCGCAGAGCTCCATTATTAAGCTTAGAATTCCTCATATCTTGCTAGATATACTTTTCTGAAACTTAAAGAATTATTCTAGCCAAGCGTTAATACACAAACCATTATTTTATTTGTAATTTCTTTTCTACTTTTTATATAGTTTTCTGCTGACAAATCTGCTGGCTACTGCTTTGTGGGAATCCACAAGATTAGAGGATTTTGGGAAAGGTACAAAAGGCAGGCCTTAGATACAGTAGAACTGTGATTAGAGCTAAGCAGCAGCCATGAGATAGGTCAGCAGAAAAATTATTTAAACTGTAGAAAAACAAGGACAAACAATGGTCTGTGTATTTATGCTTGTCTAGAATAACTCTCTAAGCTACTGAAAAGTTTATCTAGCAAGATATTACAAAGATTGAAGCTTAATAATAGAGCTCTGTGCATTGCGTTTTAGGGCTTACAAGTAGGTGTTGTATTTGAAATAAGCAAGCATTGTTTTAACCAAAAGTATGTGTGCTTATGGTGATTGGATAGAACTACTGTCAGTATGCTTTTGCTTTGTGTGATTGGTCAAGAAACTTATAAAGTAAGTTGTAACATGAAATTCTTTGTCTGCTGCCTGGGATGTGAAATGATGGCATCTTCCCATTGCAATAATCATGTAATGGGACTGATGCTGAAAAATAAAACAGTTCAAGGCACATTCCACAGCAGTCCCCTTCTGTTGGCGATTTGTAAATAGTGCCCTGCCGGCGACACTGCTTAGCTCTACTCAGAGTTCTGCTGTCTCTGAGGCCTGCCTTTTGCAGCTTTCTCAAAACTCTCTGATTTGACGATTCCCACAGAGAGGTACTCTGTTTTCTGACTGTTTCTGTTGCCTTGTTTTGTTTTTGTTGCCCTGAGTTTCCTGAGAGGAAGAAACCCCAGGGACAGTAAGCACAATTTCTAGAGCACTGGCAGGGCAAAAAACCCAGCAAGATGATGCAACCAGAACAAATGGATGAGCATTTTTCTGGGCCAGGTTTACCCGTGATGGCAAGATCCTACACATGAAGATGGAGGTGCAGATTGTCCTGTCGATGCTTATTCTACATCTTTCTAGGAACTAGAGGAATCCCGATGGAGCCTGTGAAGCACTTGAGCTTGGAATGTCATGCTTCACTGTTTGTTATTGTTTTGGGTTTTATTTGTGAGCAGCATCCATTTGTAACATGAGCTGAGCCTGCTTCATTCCTGGTGCCATTCATCATTTCAGTGAAGAGGAGGAAGTAGACGTTAACACTGTGATAATGACATCAGGACCATTTACTCCATAACTAGCTTAAAGTACGAATGTAGAGTAGGATTGTAAATCAACAAATTGTGAGAAACTTCAACTCATCTGGAAGATTCCATTATTTTTCACCCTGTGAATAAGTTCAGCATTTCCCTCTGAGTTACCACCTGTCTCTGAAATGTGCAAAGTAAAATTTATTGCTTTCTTTGTTGTGCCTTGAAAGTGGGGAAGGATCTTTTTCATTCATCCTCCCCAGAGCACACTGCCTTTGGAATAGGACCCAGTGACAGGTTTTTGCCTAGCTGTGATATTTCTAGTTGAGGCAGAAAGAGCAATGGCATTTGCAGAAAAAGGCAAAGGAAGAATGGGGTAGCCCATTCTCTGGACTCAAGAACATGTGGGTTCCTCCCACTTGGATTTGTATCCCTAAATGCAATGTCTTGGTGGAAGGAGAGCCTTGCTCAAGTGAGAAAGCAGAAAGGTCAGAGAGGGTGCTCGGGAAGGTCTCCTGTGGTGCAGAGCTGTCAGCGCCTGGGAGGTGAGAGCGGGCCCGGCCTTGGCCGGGGTGGAGCCCCAGCAGAGCCCTGGCAGAGGCTGGAGCAGGCTGAGCCCCGCAGAGGCAGGCTGGAAAGAGGCCCTTGGAGCTGCAAGAGGCAGCAGCCGGGCCCTGGGTGCCTGTTCCTGGCAACAGGCGAATGCTCTGCTCTCAGAGCCCAGGTGGCAGCTGGCTGCTGCCGAGGGGAAGCACAGCCGTGCTGGGCACAGCCCAGCCTGGAGGCATTGGCCGTCTGCAGTGTGCCCAGGAGCAGAGAAAGGCCCAGGGCAGCCGAGGGCCACTGGGCTGCCTGAGGATTCCTGCTCTTCTGCTGGCTGCCCTGCAACTCCTGGTAAAGGTCAGAAGTGTGTGCAGCACCCTGGGCACTGGGGCAGGAAGCTGGGCTGCTCGGCAGGCTAGAGCACAGGGCAGCCTCCTTCAGGCCCGGCTCTTGTGCCAGGGCAAGTGAGGCCAGCGTGAGGCAGGGACAGCTTGGCAGGGCACATCTGCAGGAGCCAGCGCCTCACACAGCTCTGGGAGGAAGCACTGAGCCCGAGCAAAGGTGTGAGATGCAGAGTGTTTGGCAGAAATATTCAGGCCCACCAGGCCAGCCTGCTTTGTGTTCTCTGACACACAGCAAGTGCTGTGCAATGCTGCTCTGAGCTGCTGGGAGAGAGGGAATCAGAGATGTGCCTGAGGGTTTTGCTTGAGTAGTGAACTGATTAGGAAGGGAGCAGAATGGTTGCAGTAGGCAATTTGTGGTTTTTTTTATTAGTTTCTGAAGGAAGGATGCAATGTGTCTTCACTCAGCAAAAGCACTTGCAGGACTTCTTGGCATAATGCTTGTGTTTGATTTTGAGAGTAGGAAGAAGAGATGTTGGGAAAATGTTAAAGTGTAACAAATGGGGCTTAGTCTTGTGAATTCCTTGAGCTTTAACGAGCAGCGCTTAATGTGTCCAAGCTGCCTTCCCCCATTGCAGTGCCTAATGTGTGCAAGTGTCTATCTTAACCCTGAGAATAAAGAAAATGGTTCTTCTAAGAAGGTAGCTGGAATGCATTCAAGGGAAGAAAGTGTTTTTAGGATACTCTTGATCAGTAAAGGAGAATTTGAGGATTGGGAATATTTCTCAAACAACTGTGTCCAAGGCCCTGCCATATTTGATGTTTGAGCAGGTTGAAAAGGTAATGAAGAAAAGTATCTTGTTTAATGGGTGGGAACTTGACCTTTTGTCCTGGTTGAGGGCAGATTTGGGAGAGAACCCCCGAAGGGGTTCCTGTAGAAAGCACATTCAATCAGCCCCTTTCCCAACCAGTTTGGGAGAAAACACGTCCTTGGAGAAGCGTGGAAAAAACTCTTTATTAAACAATAAAAGCCAAACAATATTAAACAAGAAAACCTATTGTGGCTCCAAAAAAAAGCCAAACTCAGAAAGTCTCCTCCGTGGGCTGTGGCTCAGCTCACTCAGTCTCCTGTCAGTCCCAGGGGTGCTGGAAATGCTGCGGACCAGGCCCGGCTTGGTGGGTCACAGGTGTGAGCTGCCAGTGCTCTTCTGGTGTTCAGACTGGAGAAGGTCTAAACAGGTTCAAAGAAAATGGAAAAAAAACCCACGGTCCAGGGAACTTCTTTGCCTCAGCTAGCTAAAACTAACTAAAAGCGAAGGAGAACTCTGTCCTGCTGTCTGTCCATGCGCAGATGTCAGAGTGCAGGAGCAGGAATGTGGAGGAGTTAATGCAGTTTCTGAATGAAACTCCATACTTCTTCTCCCCACCACTTTACTCTTGGAAGAAGTCTTAAAGGTTCAAAACTTATTATTCAGCAAAACCAGAACAGAAGACTGGGGATACAAGCATGATATAGTCAGGCCAGGAGACCCTTGATAGAGAAACAATGTATTGGTCAATCGGTGGGCAGTCAAGCTTTGAAAGGGGAGCAGTGCATAATGGAGCCCTTGGTGGCAGGGAGTCGGTATCCTGAGCCATCATGGCCTCATCTCACACACCGGCCATGTGTGGGTCAATGCTGTAACTGGGAAAATTCCACTCCTGAACAGGAGATACAGGGCCTGGTTCTGGGGTGGAGGGGTGAGAAGGATGAGATGCACAGCGTTTTGATCCAGGGGATGTCCTGGAAGTGCACTGCCTACCTGCCCCTGGTGCCGAGCACCACAATCCATCTCCTTCTCTGGCTCAGCAGATTTTTGGGAATCCAGGGGTTGGTATGTATTATTTGCTTTGCAGGCCCAGTTGTGGCTTAGGTTCTTTTGTGCATGGGTCTCCTCCTGAACCTGTGACAGTGACCATCAAGGAGCTACAGAACACTCCTGCTCTGATGTCAATAAATTCTGAGAAGTAATTGAAATGTGTTAGATAAATTGGGGTATTGTTTAGCGTGTGAGTTTCCACAAAGTATTGAATATATCTTAATTCCATAGATACAAAGTAGTAAGTGAGATTGCTGGGTGTGCATATGTAAGAGAAGCGATTCCCTATGCACTGAGTTCTAAAATACAGTAATGCCTCCTTTCTAACCCTGAGCTGGCAGCAGGGATCGGGCCCTGCTTGGAAACTTTCATTTTGGCAAGTTCTGTTAGCAGGTAAGAAAGGTCAAAATGAAACATTTTCAAAGTGTAGGCATGTATGTTTTTCTCTGGTTGATCTTTTTGGGAGCCAAGGTGTCCTGGGTGTGTGCAGAGCAGAGCAGCCCCAGAAAGCCCTTGGCTTGCCCACCAGTTGTCATGCCTTGTTCCAGGTGTGCCCAGCTCTGGCAGGAGAAAGAGCCCGCAGCGCAGTGGGCACTGTGGCCTGCCCAGCCAGGGCTCTCTGGCACAGAGCAGCAGCAGCAGCAGCACCGTTCAACCCGCTCCTGCCTTGGCTTCCCCTGGCACACAGAAGCCTCTGGAAATCAGCACCACCAGTCACGTTCCCAGCCTGGAGCAGCTCCTGCATGCAGGCAGATGCTGCCAGTTCTACTGCTTCCAAAGGGGAATAAAGGCAGAGATGTACATGCACCAGAGCCCTGGGCATGTCCAATAAATGTGCAAATATGTGGGGAGATTTTTTAGGAATGATTTCAGCTGTTATGCCAGCAGTGGCTTCTCTCCTGGTTCTGTGCAATGCTGTGGGCCATTTTCTTGGTCTGGTTTTCTTTGCTTGGGCCCCATCTGAGTGCTCAATTGGGGTCCATCCTGTAGGTGCTTTGTGCACTCTTGGAGTTTCTCTTGGATCTCTTGAACAACAGGGTTTGGCCCATGATGGGAATTTGTGCTGCTTTTTGACAGAGGAGAACTTTGCAGGCTATTTTGTGTTTGCTGCAGGGAAGGTTGGTTATTGCTTGGCATAAACTCACAGACCAACATAGAAGGTTTGCTTTGTGATGTCAGGGCATGGTTTCCACGTTGTCATAGTGACATCAGAAGGTTGCCTTGGTGCACAGAAGGCCTGAGTGTCAGAGCAGCTGTAGGTCTTGCTGAGAGCAGGCACATCCTGCTGGTTAAGGCATTTGTTGGGGGTAGCTCTGCACTGACAAGAGCCTTTTTTTTCCAACTGTGTGAGCAGAGTCAGCAGAGTTGTAGACCAGTGCCACAGGGATGGAGGAACTCAAGGCTGCAATTTTCGCTGCTTATGCAGTTTATTATTCCGGCTATTATCTCACTCAGCTGGCATGTAAGTAGAGGTTTTCCCTGGGTGTAACCTAACCTGGCTTTTGTATGTCTTCCTGCTCTTTCTCAGTGACCGGGTTTATGAGTTTGAAACAGGAAGAACATTAGAATGACACTGGTTTGGTAAACGTCCTTTCAAGTAGTTCAGCTAAAAAGGGAGTGTCTGTAGCCACAGTGGCAGCATTTGCAAGGGAACCTGCAGGGCTTCTGTTCCCTCCACAGGAGAGTTTGTGGCAGCAGAGTCTGTCATTTCCTCAATTTACTGGAATTGCAAGACACCTTTGAAAATGTAGAATGGGAGACCTCCTTGGAGGGCCTTCTAAAAACTCTGCAGTTGTTCCTAGAATTCAGGAAAAGCTTCTTTCTTTCTAAATTTTCTCCTGAAAGGATTTGACTGTCTAACTTGATCTTTTACTGAGTGCTAAAACAGTGGTTCCCTTTGCAAGGAAATGCAAATTTCAAAGCAGTGAGTGTCTACTCCAGAACCCTGGAGCTGCTGCTGTGCTGTTTCACAATAGAAGTGCCACAGCTCGGGGTGATTTGGGGGAAGCTTTTCTGGGCAACTTGTTTCCAGCAAGAGAATTAATGAGAATTAGTGCATGATTTTTTAAAACAAGGACCTGAGGGAGAGGATAAAAAAAGCTACTTGATGTGTTTGGTAGAACAGGAGCACCGAGTGATAAAGAACAATATGCAGTTTCTTGATCATGTTTGTATTCATTTATGGCAAAACAGGCCAAAGTGTAGGCACAACCAAGAGTACTGTCCTGATCTCTTGCTGGCTGTGAATGAAATGTGTCTTTTGGAGGGAAGTTGTGAAACGGGAAGTCATCTCTGTTTGAGTTGACTTGTTCTGTGGGATTCAGCAGCCCAAGCAGTTTTCTCACAGCATCTGGTTTATTTTCTCTTCCCCACTACAGGTCATGTGAGGCGTACATTCAGAGATGCTGCTCATGAGGTGAGTGAGAAAGAGAGATTTCATATTGGGGTGATGAAGAAATGTAGAGCAAGCTGAGAGCTTGGCCACTGGGAGTAGAGAGTAGAGGGCCAGCTGGATAGGCCAGAAAAAAATCCCTTTTGGTGACTGCAGCATCAAAAACAAAGGAATCACTGCCTAATTCCCTCTTTTCCATTTCAGAACTTTAAAGAACTAGAAGCAAGGTGTTACAAAAATAACATTGTTACCAGATAAGAGGCAGGGTGAAGTATTTAAATGAGAGCAACTTGCAGTGCATTTCAATTGGTATTCCATTGCTATCAAAATTCCTGATTTCTCCTTAAAATATGTGGTGGCAAATGTGAAAAGAAATGAGGATCTGAATGATAGGTGACGGCCTGTGCCTTATGCTTCTCTCTTGCCACAGCGGACAGAATCGAGAGCCATCTCTCCCCTGGCTCCCACTGCTCATGAAGAAGAAGCCCAAGAGGAGCAAATTGAGGCGGGTGAACGACAGACTCCATCATTGGTCACACCAGAGCCTGGATATCTTGAGCCTGTAAGTGCCAGCTGTGGGTGGTGCTGTCTTTAGTGCAAGGCAGAGGTGAAAGTTTCAGAGCAGCCAGCGCTTCCTGTTGCTGGCTGAGGATGCTGAGTGCTGCAGTGCTGCCAGGAGCTAGGGATTTCCTGCAGGCAGCGTCAGCAGAACTTGGCCTTTGACCAGTGATGTTGAGGCCCCAAAGGGCTGGTGCCTGTGGGAGAGCATCTGGCTCCTTGGCTCAGGAAAACTCTGTCTCTTGCCTTGTGCTGCAGCACTGTGGCTGACGGCACGCGTTATAGTGCTGGAGGTAACAGGGCTTTGTTTGTTTGTTTTCCCTTTTGGCAAGGTGTGTTTCACCTCTGGGACTGCTCTGCAGTTTTCTTGAGTTATTCTTCAGCTCCACAAAGTGTTATTGCCCAGTTGTCTTTTGGTTTTTGATAAGATTCAAAGAGATCGTTGTTATGCTCAGGATGCTGTGCGGGGCCATTCCCTTATCATGTTGCCAAAGAAAGAAAGTGACTAGTTATGAAACCTCCAAGCAAGGCAAGAAAGCAGAAGGGGCAAGTTTCTGTTGAGGCATTTAGTGATGAAGTCTGTAGCTTTGGGAAGTGCCTTGGAGCCTGGAGTGAGTGTGAAGACACAAGTCTTTGACTGCTTTCTGGTGTTGCTCAGAACATGAAGGCCATCTTAGAAGAGTGGATGCTGTATTTGAAGGAAAATGTGCAACTCTGTGACTGAAGATATGTGTGGGTCAAAAGGTCCCAGGGGTGCGGTAGAAGATCAGCTGAACAAGAGCCAGCCTGGGACCAGGTGTCCAAGAAGGCCAAGGGCATAGTGGGCTGTGTCAGCAGCAGGGGGGCAGCAGGAGCAGGGCAGTGAGCGTGGCCCTGTGCTGGGCAGCGCTGCGGCCACAGCAGGAGTGCTGTGTGCACTTGTGGGCCCTGGGAAGCAGAAAGTCATGGAGGGGCTGCAGTGTGTGCAGGGAAGGACAGGGGAGCTGGGCAAGGGTGTGGAGCACAAGGCCAGGGAGGAGGTTACTACAGCGACCTGAGGAGGTCACTTGGGAAGAGAAGGAGGAGAATCTTGTTTCTTGATCAGAAGGCTGGCTTTATTGATATATGATATATATAATACAATATAACTATACTAAATATAATAAAGAGAGAAGTTGCAGAAGCTTGCTAAGCTAAGCTAAGAATAGATACTAAAAACAAGAGAATTCTCTGTCCCTGTGTTCCAGAGAGCTTGCCCTGTGATTGGCTCTTAATGGTACACATGGAACATGAAACAATTACAGGTGCATCCTATTGCATTTCACAGCAACTGATAATCATTGTTTACATTCTTCTTCTGGAGCCTTACTTCCCAGAAGATGAAAAAATCTGAAAGAAAGGATTTCTGTGAAAAAATGTCTGCAACAGGAGGTGCTGAGGGAGCTTTAGTCTGGACAATGGGAGGCACACGAGGGAACTTTAGACAGATTTCCATCAATCCCTACATAACAATGCTCTCCACAAGGGCCGTTTCCCTACCAAATATTCCCTCCCTAATCCACATTTACATGCTGCAATGGGTGATACTTCACTCTTGTGCCTTGTTGGCTTGTTGGCTTTTTAGCTTCTTGGTTTGCTAGGAGAGGTTTGCCCTGATCATTTTCTCCTTTTCCCGCAAGCCAAGATGCTTTTCCAAAGCGTTTCCTACCCTTTTCCAGCCCTGGATGAGATTGTAATCCAGGTGGAGGTCTCCATGTCCTCAGCTGCAGTAGCAAATGAATTCTTGTCTCCTTCCTACTTTTCCACTTAAGGGCTTTCATGAAATTAAAATTCTGTTTTACAGAAGCAACATTACTTGCTGAGAGCAGTAAGGGAGGAATATCAACATTCTAGTCATCTAGACTTGTGTTGAATTTTCCCATTTAAATTTGGTCAGTGGGAGTAAAAATCCCTATATCACTATGCAGTGTTCTGATTTCTCCTTAGAAGATGTGGTGGTAGATCTGAAAAGAAATGAGGTTCTGAATTATAGGTCATGGCCTGTAACTCATGATTCTCCTGTGCCACAGCTGACAGAACCAACAGCCGTCTCTTCTCTGGCTCCCACTGCTCCTGGAGAAGAAGCCCAAGAGGAGCAAATTGAGATGGATGAACATCAGACTCCATCAGTGGCCACACCAGAGCCTGGATATCATGAGTCCGTAAGTGCCACTTGTGGGTTGTGCTGTCTTTAGGGCAAGGCAGAGGTGCAAGTTTCAGAGCAGTCAGCGCTTCCTGTTGCTGGCTGAGGATGCTGAGTGCTGGAGTGCTGCCAGGAGCTAGGGATTTCCTGCAGGCAGCGACAGCAGAACTTGGCCTTTGACCTGTGATGTTGAGGCCCCAAGGAGCTGGTGCCTGTGGGAGAGCATGTGGCTGCTTGGCTCAGGGATGCTATATTTCATGGCTTCTGCAGCACAGTGGCTGTGGGCACAAGTTGTAATGCTGTAGGTCACTGTTCTTTGTTTGTTTTCCGGTTTTGGAATGGTGTATTTAGCTTGTGAGTCTGGTCTGGAGTTTTCTTGAGCTCTTCTTCAGTTCTACAAGGTCTTTTGGACCAGGTAACTTTTTGCTTTTGACAAGCTGCAAGGAGATGGTTGTGTTGTCCATGAAGCTGTAGGGGGCCATTCTTACCCTGTGTGGCCAAAGAAAGAAAGTGAGTAGTTTTGAAGCCTCCTTGTGAGGCTAGAAAGCAGAAGGGGCAAGTTTCTGTTGAGGCATTTAGTGATGAAGTCTGTAGCTTTGGGAAGTGCCTTGGAGCCTGGATTGGTGGTGAAGCTGCAAGACCTTGACTGCTGTTATGTGTTGCTGAAAAGAAGAAAGCCATCTTGAAACACTAAATGCTGTATTTTAAATCAAATGGGCAACTCTGTGGCTGGGGAGCTGCATGCGTCAAAAGGCCCCAAGGGTGCGGTAGAAGATCAGTTGAACAAGAGCCAGCCATGGACCAGGTGTCCAAGAAGGCCAAGGGCATGGTGGGCTGTGTCAGCAGCAGGGGGGCAGCAGGAGCAGGGCAGTGAGCGTGGCCCTGTGCTGGGCAGCGCTGCGGCCACAGCAGGAGTGCTGTGTGCACTTGTGGGCCCTGGGAAGCAGAAAGTCATGGAGGGGCTGCAGTGTGTGCAGAGAAGGACAGGGGAGCTGGGCAAGGGAATGGAGCACAGGCCCAGTGAGGAGGTGCTGAGGGAGCTTTAGTCTGGAAAATTGAAGTCTCTTGAGGGACCATCAGGCAGACTTCCTTTAATCATTACGTGATAGTGCTCACCACAAGGACCGGTTCCCTGCTAAACATGATCTCGGTAAAAACAAGTGCTTTAGACACTGGAGTTGGGGACACTTGCATCTTCTGACTTGTTGGCTTGTGGGCTGTTGGTTTTCTAGGTGAGATTTGCCATGTTCATTTTCTTCTTAACCAGCATGCAAAGATGCTTCTCAATAACGTTTCCGGTCCGTTTCCCAACATTGATGAGATTGTGATCTAGTTGGAGTTTTCCCTGTCTGCAGCAGCAGTAGCAAAGGTGTTGCTGTCGATTCCGTGCTTTTCCATTTCAGAGCTTTCAAGCACAAAAACCAGCATTTTACCGAGATAGCATTGCTTGTTGATAGCAGCCAGGGAGGAATATGAACCTCATATCCATATAGAGTACTGTTGAATTGGCCCATTATACATTGATCGGTGGGATTTAGAATCCCTATATCACTGTGAAATTTTCTGATTTCTCTTTAGAAGATGTGGTGGTAGATCTGAAAAGAAATTATGTTCTAAATGATAGGTCATGGCCTGTGCCTCATGCTTCTCTCTTGCCACAGGTGACAGAACCAACAGCCGTCACTCCTCTGCCTCCTGCTGGTCCTGAAGAAAAAGCCCAAGAGGCGCAAATTGAGGTGGATGAAGTCCAAACTCGATCAGTGGTCACACTAGAGCTGGGATATCCTGAGACTGTAAGTGCCAGTCGTGAGTTGTGCTGTCTTTGGTGCAAGGCAGAGGTGCAAGTTTTGGAGCAGCCAGCACTTCCTGTTGCTGGCTGAGGATGCTGAGTGCTGGAGTGCTGCCAGGAGCTAGGGATTTCCTGCAGGCAGTATCAGCAGAACTTGGCCTTTGACCTGTGATGTTGGGGCTCTAAAGGGCTGGTGCCTCTGGGGGAACATCAGGCATGAAGCTGTTGGGGAGCCATTATTACCCCGAGTTGCCAAAGAAAGAAAGTGAGCAGGTATGGAGCCGCCTGGTGAGGCAAAAAATCACAAGGGGCAAGTTTCTGTTGTTGCATTTAGTGACGAAGACTGCAGCTTTGGCAAGTCCCTTGTAAGCTTGAGTGGGGATGAAACTGCAAGTCCTTGACTGCATTGTCTTGTTGCTCACAAGAGGAAGGCCATCTACTAATGGTTGATGTCTTATTAAAAGTCAAAATGGAAAATCTGTGTCTAGGGAAATGCCTGAGTTAAAAGGCCCCAGGGCTGTGGTAGAAGATCAGCTGAACAAGAGTCAGCCTGGGACAAGGTGTCCAAGGAGGCCAAGGGCATGGTGGGCTGTGTCAGCAGCAGTGGGGCAGCAGGAGCAGGGCAGTGAGTGTGGCCCTGTGCTGGGCAGCGCTGCGGCCACAGCTGGAGTGCTGTGTGCACTTGTGGGCCCTGGCAAGCAGAAAGTCATGGAGGGGCTGCAGTGTGTGCAGAGAAGGACAGGGGAACTGGGCAAGGCTGAGGGAGCACAAGCCCAGGGAGGAGGTGCTGAGGGATCTTTAGCCTGGACAATGAGAGATTCATGACGTCTTTCAGGCACACTTCCATCAATCCCTACACAAGAAGTGCTAACCACAGGGGCCATTTCCCTGCCAAAAATCCCCTCACTGAATTCAGATGCTTTAGACACTGGAATGGGTGACACTTCCATCTTGTGGCTTGTTGGCTTGTTGGCTTGTTGGCTTGTTGGTTTGCTAGGAGAGGTTTGCCCTGATCATTTTCTCCCTTTCCAGCAAACTAAGATGCTTTTCCACCACGTTTCCTACACTTTTCCAGCCCTGGATGAGATTGTAATCCAGTTGGAGTTTCCATGTCTTCAGCTGCAGTAGCAAAGAGTTGGGGTCTCCTTCCTACTTTTCCAAATCAGAGCTTTCAAGATCTTAAAATTCTGTTTTACAGAGGCAGCATTGCTTGCTGATAGCCACCATGGAGGAATATCAACCCTATATCCATCTAGAGTTCTGTTGAATTGGCCAATTTAAATTTGGTCAGTGGGTGTAAGAATCCCTATATCACTATGAAGTGTTCTGAATTCATCTTAGAAGATGTGGTGGTAGATCTGAAAAGAAATGAGGTACTGAATTATAGGTTATGGCCTGTAACTCATGATTCTCCTGTGCCACAGCTGACAGAACCAACAGCCATCTCTCCTCTGGCTCCCACTGCTCCTGGAGAAGAAGCCCAAGAGGAGCAAATTGAGATGGATGAATGCCAGACTCCATCACTGGTCACACCAGAGCCTGAATATCGTGAGCCCGTAAGTGCCAGTCGCATGAGTTCTGCTGTCTTTGGTGCAAGGCAGAGGTGCAAGTTTTGGAGCAGCCAGCACTTCCTGTTGCTGGCTGAGGATGCTGAGTGCTGGAGTCCTGCCAGAAGCTAGGGATTTCCTGCAGGCAGCGACAGCAGAACTTGGCCTTTGACCTGTGATGTTGAGGCCCCAAAGGGCTGGTGCCTGTGGGAGAGCATGTGGCTGCTTGGCTCAGGGAAGCTCTGTCCCTGGGATTCAGCAGTGCTATGGCCAAGTGCACACGTGGTAGTGCTGGAGGTCACGGACTTTTGTTTCTTTGTTTTCCCTTTTTGGAATGTTGTGTTTGGCTTGTGAGACTGCTCTGCAATTATTCTTGTGTAACTGTTCAGTTCTACGAAGTCTTTTGGGGCAGGTATCTTTTGGTTTTTGATAAGCTTCAAGGAAATGGTTGTGTTGTCCGTGAAGCTGTGGGGGGCCATTCTTATCCTGTGTTGCCGAAGAAAGGAAGTGAGTAGTTATGAAGCGTCCGACTGAGGCAAGAAAGCAGAACGGGGCAAGTTTTGGTTGTTGCATTTAGTGATGAAGTCTGCAGCTTTGGCAATTGATTTAGGGCCTGGTAGGAGGGTGAAGGTGCAAGTCCTTGACTGCTTTCTGCTGTTGCTCAGAACATGAAGGCCATCTAGAAATGGCTGATGCTGTAGTTAAAGTCAAATGGTCAAATCTGTGGCTGGGGAGCTGCGTTTCTCAGAAGGACCCCAGTGTGCAGTCGAAGATCAGCTGAACAAGAGCCAGCCTTGGACAACCTGTCCAAGAAGGCCAAGGGCATGGTGGCCTGTGTCAGCAGCAGTGGGGCAGCAAGAGAAGGGCAGCGAGCGTGGCCCTGTGCTGGGCAGTGCTGCGGCCACAGCTGGAGTGCTGTGTGCACTTGTGGGTTCCTGGGAAGCACAAAGTCATGGAGGGGCTGCAGTGTGTGCAGAGAAGGACAGAGCAGCTGGGCAAGGGAATGGAGCACAGGCCCAGTGAGGAGGTGCTGAGGGAGCTTTAGTCTGGACAATGGGAGGTTCATGAGGGACCTTCAGGCAGACTTCCATCAATCGCTACAACACAGTGCTCACCGCACAGACCATTTCTCTACTAAACCTGCTCTCACTGCAACCAAGGGTTTACACACTGGAGTGGGTGACATTCCATCTTATACCGTGCTGGCTTGTTGGTTTTCTAGAAGAGGTGTGCCCTGTTCATTTTCTCCATTTCCAGCAAGCCAAGATGCATCCGCACAAAATTTCCCGCCCTTTTCAGCACTGATGCAAATGCTCTTGAGTTACAGTTTTCCTTATCTGTATCAGCAGCAGTAAAGGTGTTGGTGTCTCCTTCTTACTTTTCCAATTCCAAGCTATTAAGAACCAAAACCTCTGTTTACGGATGCAACGTTGCTTGCCGACAGCAGTCAGGGAGGACTACCCAGCCTATATCCATCTAGAGTTCTGTTGAATTGGCCCATTTAAATTTGGTCAGTGGGTGTAAGAATCCCTATATCACTATGAAGTGTTCTGATTTGTCCTTAGAAGATGTGGTGGTAGATCTGAAAAGAAATGAGGTACTGAATTATAGGTCAAGGCCTGTGCCTCATGCTTCTCTCTTGCCACAGCTGACAGAACCAACAGCCGTCTCTCCCCTGGCTCCTGCTGCTCCTGTAGAAGAAGAAGCCCAAGAGGAGCAAATTGAGATGGATGAACGCCAGACTCCATCAGTGGCCACACCAGAGCCTGGATATCCTGAGCCCGTATGTGCCAGCTGTGGGTGGTGCTGTCTTTAGTGCAAGGCAGAGGTGCAAGCTTCAGAGCAACCAGCGCTTCCTGTTGCTGGCTGAGGATGCTGAGTGCTGCAGTGCTGCCAGGAGCTAGGGATTTCCTTCAGGCAGCGTCAGCAGAACTTGGCCTTTGACCTGTGATGTTGAGGCCCCAAAGGGCTGGTGCCTGTGGGAGAGCATCTGGCTGCTTGGCTCAGGGAATCTCTGTCTCTGGACTTGTACTTCGCTGTGGCCAATGGCATGTGAAACTGGTCTGGAGTTTTCTTGAGTTATTCTTCACATCTACAAAGTCTTTTCGGCCAACTGATTTTGGCTTTTGATATGGTGCAAGGAGATGGTTGTGTTATCCATGAAGCTGTGGGGGGCCATTCTTGTCCTGTCTCGCCAAGCAAAGAAAGTGAGTAGTAATGAAGCCTCCAAGTGAGGCAAGAAAGAAGAAGGGACAAGTTTCTGTTGATGCATTTAGTGATAAAAACTGTAGCTCAGGCAAGTCACTTGGGGCCTGGATTAAGTGTGAAGCTGCAAGTCCTTGACTGCTGTCATGTGTTGCTCAGAACATGATGGCAATCTTAGAAGAGTGGATGCTGAATTTGAAGGAAAATGTCCAACTCTGTGACTGGAGAGCTGTGTGGGTAAAAAGGCTCCAGGGAAGCGGTAGAAGATCAGCTGAACAAGAGCCAGCCCTGGACAAGGTGTCCAAGGAGGCCAAAGCCATGGTGGCCTGTGTCAGCAACAGTGGGGCAGCAGGAGCAGGGCAGTGAGCGTGGCCCTGTGCTGGGCAGCGCTGCGGCAACAGGTGGAGTGCTCTGTGCACTTGTGGGTTCCTGGGAAGCAGAAAGTCAAGGAGGGGCTGCAGTGTGTGCAGAGAAGGACAGGGGAGCTGGGCAAGGCTGCGGGAGCACAAGCCCAGGGAGGAGGTGCTGTGGAGCTTTAGCCTTGACAATTGGAGGTTCATGAGGGACTTTCAGGCAGACTTCCATCCATCCCTACACAACAGTGCTCACCACACGGGCCGTTTCCCTGCCAAATATCCCCTCACTAAATTCAGATGTTTTAGACACTGGAATGGGTGACACTTCCATCTTGTGGCTTGTTGGCTTGTTGGCTTGTTGGCTTGTTGGTTTGCCAGGAGAGGTTTGCCCTGATCATTTTCTCCCTTTCTAGTAAGCTAAGATGCTTTTCCACCACATTTCCTACCCTTTTCGAGGCCTGGATGAGATTGTCATCCAGTTAAGAGATTCCCATGTCTTCAGCTGCAGTAGCAAAGAGTTGGGGTCTCCTTCCTACTTTTCCAAATCAGAGCTTTCAAGAACTTAAAATTCTGTTTTACAGAGGCAACATTGCTTGCTGATAGCCACCATGGAGGAATATCAACCCTATATCCATCTAGAGTTCTGTTGAATTGGCCAATTTAAATTTGGTCAGTGGGTGTAAAAATCCCTATATCACTATGCAGTGTTCTGATTTCTCCTTAGAAGATGTGGTGGTAGATCTGAAAAGAAACGAGGTACTGAATTACATGTCATGGCCTGTGCCTCATGCTTCTCTCTTGCCACAGATGACAGAACCGAGAGCCATCTCTCCCCTGGCTCCTGCTGCTCCTGAAGAAGAAGTCCAAGAGGAGCAAATTGAGATGGATGAACATCAGACTCCATCATTGGTCACACCAGAGCCTGGATATCCTGAGCCTGTAAGTGCCAGTTGTGGGTTTTGCTGTCTTTGGTGCAAGGCAGAGGTGCAAGTTTCAGAGCAGTCAGCGCTTCCTATTGCTGGCTAAGGATGCTGAGTGCTGCAGTGCTGCCAGGAGCTAGGGATTTCCTGCAGGCGGTGACAGCAGAACTTGGCCTTTGACCTGTGATGTTAAGGCCCCAAACGGCTGGTGCCTCTGGGAGTGCATTAGGCTCCTTGGCTCAGGGAAGCTCTATTTCATGGCTTCTGCAGCACAGTGGCTGTGGGCACAAGTTGTAATGCTGTAGGTCACTGTTCTTTGTTTGTTTGTTTTCCGTTTTTTGAATGGTGTGCTTAGCTTGTGAGTCTGGTGTGAAGTTTTCTTGAGTTCTTCTTCAGTTCTACAAAGTCTTTTGGACCGGGTGACTTTTTGCTTTTGACAAGCTGGAAGGAGATGGTTATGTTGTTGGTGAAGCTGTGGGGGGCCATTCTTATCCTGTGTGTCCACAGAAAGAAAGTGAGTAGCTATGAAGCCTCCTGGTGAGGCTAGAAAGAAGAAAGGGGCAAGTTTCTGTTGAGGCATTTAGTGATGAAGTCTGTAGCTTTGGGAAGTGCCTTGTAAGCTGGAGTGGGGATGAAACTGCAAGTCCTTGACTGCTGTCATGTGTTGCTGAAAACAAGAAGGCCATCATGAAATGCTAAATGCTGTATTTGAAGGCAAATGGGCAACTCTGTGGCTGGGAAGCTGCATGAGTCAAAAGGCCCCAGGAGCACCATAGAAGATCAGTTGAACAAGAGCCAGCCATGGACCAGGTGTCCAAGAAGGCCAAGGGCTTGGTTGCCTGTGTCAGCAGCAGAGGGGCAGTAGGAGCAGGGCAGTGAGCATGGCCCTGTGCTGGGCAGCGCTGCAGCCACAGCAGGAGTGCTGTGTGCACTTGTGGGCCCTGGGAAGCAGAAAGTCCCTGAGGGGCTGCGGAGTTTTCACAAAAAGACACAGGAGCTGGGCAAGGGAATGGAGCACAAGCCCAGTGAGGAGGTGCTGAGGGAGCTTTAGTCTGGACAATGGGAGGTTCATGAGGGACCTTCAGGCAGACTTCCATCGATTGCTACAAGACAGTTCTCAGCACAAGGGCTGTTTCCCTATTAAACCTGCTCTCACTGCAACCAAGGGGTTTACGCACTGGAGTGGGTGGCTCTTCCATCTTGTGCCATGTTGGCTTTTTGGTTTTCTAGAAGAGGTATGCCCTGTTCATTTTCTCCTTTTCCAACAAGCCAAGATGCATCCGCACAACAATTCCCTCCCTGTTGAGCACTGGATGTGAATGCTCTCAAGTTAGAGTTTTCCTTATCTGCATCAGCAGCAGTAAAGGAGTTGGTGTGTCCTTTGTACTTTTCCTGTTCAGAGCTATTAAGAACCAAAACCTCAGTTTGCGGATGCAACGTTGCTTGCCGACAGCATTCAGGGAGGAATATCCAGCCTATATCCATCTAGAGTTCTGTTGAATTGGCCCATTTAAATTTAGTCAGTGGGTGTAAGAATCCCTATATCACTATGAAGTGTTCTGATTTGTTCTTAGAAGATGTGGTGGTAGATCTGAAAAGAAATGCTTCTCTCTTGCCACAGCTGACAGAACCAGCAGGTGTCTCTCCCCTGGCTCCCACTCCTCCTGAAGAAGAAGCCCAAGAGGAGCAAATTGAGATGGATGAACGCCAGACTCCATCAGTGGTCACACCAGAGCCTGCGTATTTCGAGCCGGTAAGTGCCAGTTGTGGGGTGTGCTGTGTTTAGTGCAAGGCAGAGGTACAAGCTTCAGAGCAGCCAGCACTTCCTGTTGCTGGCTGAGGATGCTGAGTGCTGGAGTGCTGCAGGGATCTCGGGATTTTCTGCAGGCGGCGACAGCAGAACTTGGCCTTTGACCTGTGATGTTGAGGCCCCAAAGGGCTGGTGCCTGTGGGAGAGCATCTGGCTGCTTGGGTCAGGGAAGCTCTATCTCTGGACTTGTACTTCGCTATGGCCAATGGCATGTGAAACTGGTCTGGAGTTTTCTTGAGTTATTCTTCACATCTACAAAGTCTTTTCGGCCAGCTGATTTTGGCTTTTGATATGGTGCAAGGAGATGGTTGTGTTATCCATGAAGCTGTGGGGGGCCATTCTTGTCCTGTCTAGCCAAGCAAAGAAAGTGAGTAGTAATGAAGCCTCCAAGTGAGGCAAGAAAGAAGAAGGGGCAAGTTTCTGTTGATGCATTTAGTGATGAAGACTGTAGCTCAGGCAAGTCATTTGGGGATTGGATTAAGTGTGAATCTGCAAGTCCTTGACTGCTGTCATGTGTTGCTGAAGACAAGCAAGCCGTCTTGAAAGGCTAAATGTTGTATTTGAAAGCAAATGGGCAACTCTGTGACTGGAGAGCTGCATGAGTCAAAAGGCCCCATGAACGCCATAGAAGACCAGCTGAAAAACAGCCAGCCCTGGACAAGGTGTCCAAGAAGGCCAAGGGCATGGTAGCCTATGTTAGCAGCAGTGGGGCAGCAGGAGCAGGTCAGTGAGCGTGGCCCTGTGCTGGGCAGCTCTGCGGCCACCACTGGAGTGCTGTGAGCACTTGTGGGCCCTGGGAAGCAGAAAGTCAAAGAGGGGCTGCAGTGTGTGCAGAGAAGGACAGGGGAGCTGGGCAAGGGAATGAAGCACAAGCCCAGTGAGGAGGTGCTGAGGGAGCTTTAGTCTGGACAATTGGAGGTTTATGAGGGACTTTCAGGCAGACTTCCATCAATCCCTACACAACAGTGCTCACCACACGGACCATTTCTCTGCCAAACATCCCCTCACTGAATTCAAGTGCTTTAGACACTGGAATGGGTGACACTTCCATCTTGTGCCTTTTTGGCTTTTTGGCTTGTTGGTTTTCTAGGAGAGGTTTGCCCTGATCATTTTCTCCTTTTCCAGAAGCTAAGATGCTTTTCCACCACATTTCCTACCCTTTTCCTGCCTGGATGAGATTGTCATGCAGTTAGAGTGTCCCATGTCTTCCACAGCAGTAGCAAAGAGTCTGGGTCTCCTTCCTACTTTTCCAAATCAGAGCTTTCAAGATCTTAAAATTCTGTTTTACAGAGGCAACATTGCTTGCTGATAGCCACCATGGAGGAATATCAACCTTATATCCATCCAGAGTTCTGTTGAATGGCCCATTTAAATTTGTTCAGTGGGACTAAGAATCCCTATATCACTATGCAGTGTTCTGATTTCTCCTTAGAAGATGTGGTGGTAGATCTGAAGATAAATGAGGTTCTGAATGATAGGTCATGGCCTGTGCCTCATGCTTCTCTCTTGCCACAGATGACAGAACCAACAGCCATCACTCCTCTGGCTGCCACTGCTCCTGAAGAAGAAGTCCAAGAGGAGCAAATTGAGATGGATGAACGCCAGACTCCATCATTGGTCACACCAGAGCCTGGATATCCTGAGCCTGTAAGTGCCAGTCGTGAGTTGTGCTGTCTTTGGTGCAAGGCAGAGGTGCAAGTTTCAGAGCAGCCAGCACTTCCTGTTGCTGGCTGAGGATGCTGAGTGCTGGAGTCCTGCCAGGAGCTAGGGATTTCCTGCAGGCAGTATCAGCAGAACTAGGCCTTTGACCTGTGATGTTGGGGTCCAAAACGCTGGTGCCTCTGGGAGTGCATCACACTGCTTGGCTCAGGGACGCTATATCTCTTGGCTTGGGCTGCACTATGGCTGATGGCATGTGAAACTGGTCTGGAGTTTTCAGGAGTTCTTCTTCAGTTCTACAAAGTCGTTTTGGCCCAGGTGGTTTTCTTGGCTTTTGATAAGGTGAAATGAATTTGTCTTTTGTTCATGAAGCTGTGGGGGAGCCATTATTACCCCGAGTTGCCAAAAAAAGTATATGAGCAGGTATGGAGCTGCCTGGTGAGGCAAAAAATCAGAAGGGGCAAGTTTCTGTTGTTGCATTTAGTGATGAAGTCTGCAGCTTTGGCAAGTGCCTTGTAAGCTTGAGCAGGGATGAAACTGCAAGTCCTTGACTTCTTTGTCTTGTTGCTCAGAAGTGGAAGGCCATCTACTAATGGTCGATGTCTTATTAATAGTCAAATGGGACAATCTGTGGCTGGGGAGCTGCGTGAGTTAAAAGGCCCCAGGGGGGCGGTAGAAGATCAGCTGAACAACAGCCAGCATGGGACCAGGTGTCCAAGAAGGCCAAGGGCATGGTGGGCTGTGTCAGCAGCAGTGGGGCAGCAGGAGCAGGGCAGTGAGCGTGGCCCTGTGCTGGGCAGCGCTGCGGCCACAGCTGGAGTGCTGTGTGCACTTGTGAGTCCCTGGGAAGCAGAAAGTGATGGAGGGGCTGCAGTGTGTGCACGGAATGACAGGGGAACTGGGCAAGGCTGTGGAGCACAAGACCCGGGAGGAGGTGCTGTGGAGCTTTAGTCTGGACAATGGGAGTCAGACGAGGAATCCTTAGACAGACATCCATCAATCCCTACATAACAGTGCTCACCACAAGGGCCCGTTTCCCTACCAGATATCCCCTCCCTGAATCTATGTCGTTTACATGCTGGAATGGGTAACACTTCAGTCTTGTGCCTTGTTGTCTAGTGGGCTTGTTGGCTTGTTGGTTTGCTAGGAGAGGTTTGCTCTGTCCATTTTCTCCTTTTCCAGCAAGCTAAGATGCTTCTGCACATTGTTTCATACCATTTTCCAACCCTGGATGCGGTTGTGATTCAGTTTGAATTTTTCATGTATGCAGCAGCAGTAGGAAAGGCGTTGCTGACACTTTCCTACTTTTCCAATTCACAGCTTTCAAAAACTACAAGCTGCATTGTACAGAGACAGCATTGCATGTTGATAGCAGCCAGGGAGGAATATCAACCCTATATGCATTGAGGTTTCTTTTGAATTGGCCCAATATAAAGTGGTTGGTGGGACTTAGAATCCCTATGTCGCTACGAATATTTCAGAATTCTCCTTAGAATTTGTGGCGGGACATTGGAATAGACATGAAGTTCTGAGTGATAGGTGGCAGCCTGTGCCTCATGCTTCTCTCTTGCGACAGATGACAGAACCAACAGCCATCTCACCCATGGCTCCCTCTGCTCCTGAAGAAGAATGCAAAGAGGAGCAAATTGAGATGGATGAACACCAGACTCCATCATTTGCCACACCAGAGCCTGGATATCATGAGCCTGTAAGTGACAGCTAATCTTGAGTGCAAGGCAGAGGTGCAAGTTTCAGAGCAGCCAGCGCTTCCTGTAGCTGGCTGAGGATGCTGAGTGCTGGAGTCCTGCCAGGAGCTAGGGATTTCCTGCAGGCGTGACCACAAAACTTGGCCTTTGACCTGTGATGTTGAGGCCCCAAATGGCTGCTGCCTCTGGGAGAGCATCTGGCTGCTTGGCTCAGGGACGCTCTATTTCAAGGCTTCTGCATCGTAGCGGCTGTGGGCATAAGTGATAATGCTGTAGGTCACTGTTCTTTGTTTGTTTTCCGTTTTTTGAATGGTGTGCTTAGCTTGTGAGTCTGGTGTGAAGTTTTCTTGAGTTCTTCTTCAGTTCTACAAAGTCTTTTGTACCAGGTGACTTTTTGCTTTTGACAAGCTGGAAGGAGATGGTTATGTTGTTGGTGAAGCTGTGGGGGGCCATTCTTATCCTGTGTGGCCAAAGAAAGAAAGTGAGTAGCTATGAAGCCTCCTTGTGAGGCAAGAAAGCAGAAGGGTCAAGTTTCTGTTGTTGCATTTAGTGATGAAGTCTGTAGCTTTGGGAAGTGCCTTGTAAGCTGGAGTGGGGATGAAACTGCAAGTCCTTGACTGCTGTCATGTGTTGCTGAAAACAAGAAGGCCATCATGAAATGCTAAATGCTGTATTTGAAGGCAAATGGGCAACTCTGTGGCTGGGAAGCTGCATGAGTCAAAAGGCCCCAGGAGCACCATAGAAGATCAGTTGAACAAGAGCCAGCCGTGGACCAGGTGTCCAAGAAGGCCAAGGGCTTCTTGAAGGTCTGTGTCAGCAGCAGAGGGGCAGCAGGAGCAGGGCAGCGAGTGTGGCCCTGTGCTGGGCCGCGCTGTGTCCACAGCTGGAGTGCTGTGTGCACTTGTGGGCCCTGGGAAGCAGAAAGTCCCTGAGGGGCTGCGGAGTTTTCACAAAAAGACACAGGAGCTGGGCAAGGGAATGGAGCACAAGCCCAGTGAGGAGGTGCTGAGGGAGCTTTAGTCTGGACAATGGGAGGTTCATGAGGGACCTTCAGGCAGACTTCCATCGATTGCTACAAGACAGTTCTCAGCACAAGGGCTGTTTCCCTATTAAACCTACTCTCACTGCAACCAAGGGGTTTACGCACTGGAGTGGGTGGCTCTTCCATCTTGTGCCATGTTGGCTTTTTGGTTTTCTAGAAGAGGTATGCCCTGTTCATTTTCTCCTTTTCCAACAAGCCAAGATGCATCCGCACAACAATTCCCTCCCTGTTGAGCACTGGATGTGAATGCTCTCAAGTTAGAGTTTTCCTTATCTGCATCAGCAGCAGTAAAGGAGTTGGTGTGTCCTTTGTACTTTTCCTGTTCAGAGCTATTAAGAACTAAAACCTCTGTTTTACGGATGCAACGTTGCTTGCTGATAGCGGTCAGGGAAGAATAACAACCTCATATCCATCTAGAGTTCTGTTGAATTGGCCCATTTAAATTTAGTCAGTGGGTGTAAGAATCCCTATAACACTATGAAGTGTTCTGATTTCTCCTAAAACATGTGGTGGTAGATCTGAAAATAAATGAGGTACTGAATTATAGGTCATGGCCTGTGCCTCATGCTTCTCTCTTGCCACAGCTGACAGAACCAACAGCCGTCACTCCTCTGGCTCCTGCTGGTCCTGAAGAAGAAGCCCAAGAAGAGCAAATTGAGATGGGTGAACGCCAGACTCCATCAGTGGCCACACCAGAGCCTGGATATCCTGAGCCTGTAAGTGCCAGTTGTGGGTTGTGCTGTCTTTGGTGCAAGGCAGAGGTAAAACTTTTGGAGCAGCCAGTGCTTACTGTTTCTAGCTGAGGATGCTGAGTGCTGGAGTCCTGTCAGGAGCTCGGAATTTCCTGCAGGCCGCATCAGTAGAACTTGGCTTTTGACGTGTGATGTTGGGGCTCTAAAGGGCAGGTGCCTCTGGGAGTGCATCTGGCTGCTTGGTTCATGGAAACTCTGTCTCTTGGCTTGTGCTGCACTATAGCCGATGGCATGTGAAACTGGTTTGGAGTTTTCTGGAGTTTTCTGGAGTTCTTCTTCAGTTCTACAAACTTGTTTTGGCCCAGGTGTTTTTTGACTTTTGATAAGGTGCAATGAGTTGGTCTTTTATCCATGAAGCTGTGGGGGATCCATTATTACCCCGAGCTGCCAAAGAAAGTGAGCAGGAATGGAGCCGCCTGGTGAGGTAAAAAATCAGAAGAGGCAAGTTTCTATGGTTGCATTTAGTGATGAAGACTGCAGCTTTGGCAAGTGCCTTGTAAGCTTGAGCAGGGATGAAACTGCAAGTCCTTGACTGCATTGTCTTGTTGCTCAGAAGTGGAAGGCCATCTACTAATGGTCGATGTCTCATTAAAAGTCAAATGGGACAATCTGTGGCTGGGGAGCTGCATGAGTCAAAAGGACCCAGGGGGGCGGTAGAAGATCAGCTGAACAACAGCCAGCATGGGACCAGGTGTCCAAGAAGGCCAAGGGCATGGTGGGCTGTGTCAGCAGCAGTGGGGCAGCAGGAGCAGGGCAGTGAGCGTGGCCCTGTGCTGGGGAGCACTGCGGCCACAGCTGGAGTGCTGTGTGCACTTGTGGGTCCTTGGGAAGCAGAAAGTGATGGAGGGGCTGCAGTGTGTGCAGAGAAGGACGGGAGCTGGGCAAGGGAATGGAGCACAGGCCCAGTGAAGAGGTGCTGAGGGAGCTTTAGTCTGGACAATGGGAGGGTCATGAGGGACCTTCAAGCAGACTTCCATCGATTGCTAAAACACAGTGCCCAGCACAAGGGCTGTTTCGCTTCTAAACCTGCACTTACTGCAACCAAGGGATTTATACTCTGGAGTGGGTGAAATTCCATCTTGTGCTGTGTTGGCTTTTTGGTTTTCTAGAAGAAGTGTGCCCTGTTCATTTTCTCCTTTTCCAGCAAGTCAAGATGCTTCCGCAAAACCTTTCCCTCCGTGCTGAGCACTGGATAAGAATGCTATTGAGTTAGGGTTTTCCACATCTGCAGCAGCAGCAGTAAAAGACTTGGTGTCTCCTTCCTACTTTTCCCATTTAGAGCTATTTATTAAGAAATAAAACCTCTGTTTTATGGATGCAGTGTTGCTTGCTGACAGCAGTCAGGGAGGAATATCAACGCAATATCCATCTAGACTTCTGCTGAATGGCCCATTTAAATTTGGTCAGTGGGCGTAAGAATCCCTATATCACTATGAAGAGTTCTGATTTGTCCTTAGACGATGTGGTGGTAGATCTGAAAAGAAATGAGGTTCTGAATGATAGGTCATGGCATGTGCCTCATGCTTCTCTCTTGCCACAGCTTACAGAACCAATAGTCGTCTCTCCCCTGGCTCCTGCTGCTCCTGAAGAAGAAGTCCAAGCGGAGCAAATTGAGATGGATGAACACCAGACTCCATCTTTGCCCACACCAGAGCCGGAATCTTCTGAGCCTGTAAGTGCCAATTGTGGGGTGTGCTGTGTTTAGTGCAAGGCAGAGGTGCAAGTTTTGGAGTAGTCAGCGCTTCCTGTTGCTGGCTGAGGATGCTGAGTGCTGGAGTCCTGCCAGGAGCTAGGGATTTCCTTCAGGCAGCGTCAGCAGAAATTGACCGTTGATCTGTGATGTTGAGGCCCCAAAGGGCTGGTGCCTCTGGGAGAGCATCTGGCTCCTTGGCTCTGGGAAGCTCTATCTCTGGGCTTCTGCAGTGCTATGGCCCAGGGCACACGAGGTAGTGCTGGAGGTCATGGACCTTTGTTTTTTGGTTTTCCCCTTTTGGAATGGTGTGTTTGGCTTGTGAGACTGCTCTGCAATAATTCTTGTATAATTCTTGAGTTCTAAGAAGTCTTTTGGGCCAGATGTCTTTTGGTTTTTGATAAGATTCAAGAAAATGGTTGTTTTGTCCATGAAGCTGTGGGGGGCCATTCTTATCCTTTGTTGCCAAAGAAAGAAAGTGTGTAGCTATGAAGCCTCCGAGTGAGGCAAGAAAGGAGAAGGGGCAAGTTTCTCGTGAGGCATTTAGTGATGAAGTCTGGAGTTTTGGCAATTGCCTCACGGCCTGGAATGCGCGTGAGCTGCAAGCCCTTGACTGCTTTGTGCTGTTGCTCAGAACATGAGGGCCATCTAGAAATGGCTGATGCTTTATTTAAAGTCAAATGGTCAAATCTGTGGCTGGGGAGCTGCGTTCCTCAGAAGGCCCCAGTGGGTGTGGTAAAAGATCAGATGAACAAGAGCCAGCCTGGGGACCAGGTGTCCAAGGAGGCCAAGGGCATGGTGGGCTGTGCCAGCAGCAGTGGGGCAGCAGGATCAGGGTAGTGAGCGTGGTCCTGTGCTGGGCAGCGCTGCGGCCACAACTGGAGTGCTGTGTGCACTTGTGAGCCCCTGGGAAGCAGAAAGTGATGGAGGGGCTGCAGTGTGTGCAGAGAAGGACAGGGAGCTGGGCAAGGGAATGGAGCACAGGCCCAGTGAGGAGGTGCTGAGGGAGCTTTTTTCAGACAACAGGAGGCTCACGAGTGATCTTCAGGCAGACTTCCATCCATCCCTACGCAACAGTGCTCACCACACAAGCCATTTCTCTACTAAACATCCTCCCACTGCATCCAAGTGCTCTAGACACTGGAGTGGGTGACACTTCCAACTTGTGCCTTGTTAGCTTGTTGGCTTGTTGGTTTGCTAGGAGAGGTTTGCCCTGATCATTTTCTCTTTTTCCGGCAAGCAAAGATGCTTCTGCACAGCGTTTCCTGCCCCTTTTGCGGCACTGGAGGACGTTTTGATCCAGTTTTAAGTTTTCACATCTTCAGCTGCCACCGCAAATTCATTACTGTGGCTTTCCTACTTTTCATTCCAGAGCGGAAAGCTGCGATTTACAGAAATAAGGTTGCTTGCAGATAGCGGCCAGGGAGGAATATCAACCTCAAATGCATCTAGAGTTCTGTTGAATTGGCCCATTTTAAATTGGTCGGTGGGATTTAGAATCCCTATGTCACTATGAAATGTTTTGATTTCTCCTTAGAATTTAGGTAGGACATCAGAAAAGAAATGAGGTTCTAAAGGACAGTTGACAGCCTGTCCCTCATGCTTCTCTCTTGCCACAGGTTACAGAACCAATAGCCATCTCTCCCCTGGCTCCCGCTGCTCCTGGAGAAGAAGCCCAAGAGGAGCAAATTGAGGTGGAGGAGCACCAGACTCCATCATTGGCCACACCAGAGCCTGGATATCATGAGTCCGTAAGTGCCACTTGTGGGTTGTGCTGTTGTTAGAGCAAGGCAGAGGTGGAAGATTCAGAGCAGCCAGCTCTTCCTATTGCTAACTGAGTATGCTGAGTGCTGGTATGCTGCCAGGAGCTAGGGATTTCCTGCCGGCAGTGACAGCAGAACTTGGACATTGACCTGTGATATTGAGGCCCCAAATGGCTGCTGCCTCTGGGAGAGCATCACACTGCTTGGCTCAGGGACGCTCTATTTCAAGGCTTCTGCATCGTAGCGGCTGTGGGCATAAGTGATAATGCTGTAGGTCACTGTTCTTTGTTTGTTTTCCGTTTTTTGAATGGTGTGCTTAGCTTGTGAGTCTGGTGTGAAGTTTTCTTGAGTTCTTCTTCAGTTCTACAAAGTCTTTTGTACCAGGTGACTTTTTGCTTTTGACAAGCTGGAAGGAGATGGTTATGTTGTTGGTGAAGCTGTGGGGGGCCATTCTTATCCTGTGTGGCCAAAGAAAGAAAGTGAGTAGCTATGAAGCCTCCTTGTGAGGCAAGAAAGCAGAAGGGTCAAGTTTCTGTTGTTGCATTTAGTGATGAAGTCTGTAGCTTTGGGAAGTGCCTTGTAAGCTGGAGTGGGGATGAAACTGCAAGTCCTTGACTGCTGTCATGTGTTGCTGAAAACAAGAAGGCCATCATGAAATGCTAAATGCTGTATTTGAAGGCAAATGGGCAACTCTGTGGCTGGGAAGCTGCATGAGTCAAAAGGCCCCAGGAGCACCATAGAAGATCAGTTGAACAAGAGCCAGCCGTGGACCAGGTGTCCAAGAAGGCCAAGGGCTTCTTGAAGGTCTGTGTCAGCAGCAGAGGGGCAGCAGGAGCAGGGCAGCGAGTGTGGCCCTGTGCTGGGCCGCGCTGTGTCCACAGCTGGAGTGCTGTGTGCACTTGTGGGCCCTGGGAAGCAGAAAGTCCCTGAGGGGCTGCGGAGTTTTCACAAAAAGACACAGGAGCTGTGCAAGGGAATGGAGCACAGGCCCAGTGAGGAGGTGCTGAGGGAGCTTTAGTCTGGATAATGAGAGGGTCATGAGGGACCTTCAGGCAGACTTCCATCAGTCGCTAAAACACAGTGCTCAGCACAAGGGCTGTTTCCCTATTAAACGTGCTCTCACTGCAACCAAGGGATTTACGCACTGGAGTGGGTGACATTCCATCTTGTGCTGTGTTGGCTTTTTGGTTTTCTAGAAGAGGTATGCTCTGTTCATTTTTTCCTTTTCCAGGAAGCGAAGATGCTTCCGCACAACATTTCCCGCTCTTTTGAGGACTGGATAAGAATGCTATTGAGTTAGGGTTTTCCACATCTGCAGCAGCAGTAGTAAAAGAGTTGGTGTCTCCTTCCTACTTTTCCCATTTAGAGCTATTTATTAAGAACTAAAACCTCTGTTTTATGGATGCAGTGTTGCTTGCTGACAGCAGTCAGGGAGGAATATCAACGCAATATCCATCTAGACTTCTGCTGAATTCAGCTATTTTAATTTGTTCAGTGGGACTAAGAATCCCTTTATCACTATGAAGTGTTCTGATTTCTCCTAAGAACATGTGGTGGTAGATCTGAAAAGAAATGAGGTCCTGTATGAGAGGTCATGGCCTGTGCCTCATGCTTCTCTCTTGCCACAGCTGACAGAACCAACAGCTGTCTCTCCCCTGGCTCCCGCTGCTCCTGAAGAAGAAGTCCAAGAAGAGCAAATTGAGATGGATGAACGCCAGACTCTATCTTTGCCCACACCAGAGCCGGAATATTCTGAGTCTGTGAGTGCCAGTTGTGCGTGATGCTGTCTTTAGTGCAAGGCAGAGGTGCAAGCTTCAGAGTAGCCAGCACTTCCTGTTGCTGGCTGAGGATGCTGAGTGCCGGAGTGCGGCCAGGAACTAGGGATTTCCTGCCGGCAGCGACAGCAGAACTTGGCCTTTGACCTGTGATGTTGGTCGCCCAAACGGACTGTTGCCTCTGGGAGAGCATCTGGCTCCTTGGCTCTGGGAAGCTCTGTGTCTGGGCTTCTGCAGTGCTATGGCCCAGGGCACACGAGGTAGTGCTGGAGGTCATGGACCTTTGTTTTTTGGTTTTCCCCTTTTGGAATGGTGTGTTTGGCTTGTGAGACTGCTCTGCTATAATTCTTGAGTAATTCTTGAGTTCTAAGAAGTCTTTGGGGCCAGATGTCATTTGGTTTTTGATAAGCTTCAAGGAAAGGGTTGTTTTGTCCATGAAGCTGTGGGGGGCCATTCTTATCCTTTGTTGCCGAAGAAAGAAAGTGAGTAATTATGAAGCCTCCAAGGGAGGCAAGAAAGCAGAAGGGGCAAGTTTCTGTTGAGGCATTTAGTGATGAAGTCTGGAGTTTTGGCAATTGCCTCAGGGCCTGGAATGCGCGTGAGCTGCAAGTCCTTGACTGCTTTGTGCTGTTGCTCAGAACATGAGGGCCATCTAGAAATGGCTGATGCTTTATTTAAAGTCAAATGGTCAAATCTGTGGCTGGGGAGCTGCGTTCCTCAGAAGGCCCCAGTGGGTGTGGTAAAAGATCAGATGAACAAGAGCCAGCCTGGGACCAGGTGTCCAAGGAGGCCAAGGGCATGGTGGGCTGTGTCAGCAGCAGTGGGGCAGCAGGATCAGGGCAGTAAGCGTGGCCCTGTGCTGGGCAGCGCTGCAGCCACAACTGGAGTGCTGTGTGCACTTGTGAGCCCCTGGGAAGCAGAAAGTGATGGAGGGGCTGCAGTGTGTGCAGAGAAGGACAGGAGAGCTGGGCAAGGGAATGGAGCACAGGCCCAGTGAGGAGGTGCTGAGGGAGCTTTTTTCAGACAACAGGAGGCTCACGAGTGATCTTCAGGCAGACTTCCATCCATCCCTACGCAACAGTGCTCACCACACAAGCCATTTCTCTACTAAACATCCTCCCACTGCATCCAAGTGCTCTAGACACTGGAGTGGGTGACACTTCCAACTTGTGCCTTGTTAGCTTGTTGGCTTGTTGGTTTGCTAGGAGAAGTTTGCCCTGATCATTTTCTCTTTTTCCGGCAAGCAAAGATGCTTCTGCACAGCGTTTCCTGCCCCTTTTGCGGCACTGGAGGATGTTTTGATCCAGTTTTAAGTTTTCACATCTTCAGCTGTCATCGCAAATTCATTACTGTGGCTTTCCTGCTTTTCATTCCAGAGCGGAAAGCTGCGATTTACAGAAATAAGGTTGCTTGCAGATAGCGGCCAGGGAGGAATATCAACCTCAAATGCATCTAGAGTTCTGTTGAATTGGCCCATTTTAAATTGGTCGGTGGGATTTAGAATCCCTATGTCACTATGAAATGTTTTGATTTCTCCTTAGAATTTAGGTAGGACATCAGAAAAGAAATGAGGTTCTAAAGGACAGTTGACAGCCTGTCCCTCATGCTTCTCTCTTGCCACAGGTTACAGAACCAATAGCCATCTCTCCCCTGGCTCCCGCTGCTCCTGGAGAAGAAGCCCAAGAGGAGCAAATTGAGGTGAAGGAGCACCAGACTCCATCATTTGCCACACCAGAGCCTGGATATCATGAGTCCGTAAGTGCCACTTGTGGGTTGTGCTGTCTTTAGAGCAAGGCAGAGGTGGAAGTTTCAGAGCAGCCAGCTCTTCCTATTGCTAACTGAGGATGCTGAGTGCTGGTGTGCTGCCAGGAGCTAGGGATTTCCTGCAGGCAGCGACAGCAGAACTTTCACCAGTGATGTTGAGACCCCAAATGGCTGCTGCCTCTGGGAGAGCATCTGGCTGCTTGGCTCAGGGACGCTCTATTTCAAGGCTTCTGCATCGTAGCGGCTGTGGGCACAAGTTGTAATGCTGTTGGTCACTGGTCTTTGTTTGTTTGTTTTCCGTTTTTTGAATGGTGTGCTTAGCTTGTGAGTCTGGTGTGAAGTTTTCTTGAGTTCTTCTTCAGTTCTACAAAGTCTTTTGTACCAGGTGACTTTTTGCTTTTGACAAGCTGGAAGGAGATGGTTATGTTGTTGGTGAAGCTGTGGGGGGCCATTCTTATCCTGTGTGGCCAAAGAAAGAAAGTGAGTAGCTATGAAGCCTCCTTGTGAGGCAAGAAAGCAGAAGGGTCAAGTTTCTGTTGTTGCATTTAGTGATGAAGTCTGTAGCTTTGGGAAGTGCCTTGTAAGCTGGAGTGGGGATGAAACTGCAAGTCCTTGACTGCTGTCATGTGTTGCTGAAAACAAGAAGGCCATCATGAAATGCTAAATGCTGTATTTGAAGGCAAATGGGCAACTCTGTGGCTGGGAAGCTGCATGAGTCAAAAGGCCCCAGGAGCACCATAGAAGATCAGTTGAACAAGAGCCAGCCGTGGACCAGGTGTCCAAGAAGGCCAAGGGCTTCTTGAAGGTCTGTGTCAGCAGCAGAGGGGCAGCAGGAGCAGGGCAGCGAGTGTGGCCCTGTGCTGGGCCGCGCTGTGTCCACAGCTGGAGTGCTGTGTGCACTTGTGGGCCCTGGGAAGCAGAAAGTCCCTGAGGGGCTGCGGAGTTTTCACAAAAAGACACAGGAGCTGTGCAAGGGAATGGAGCACAGGCCCAGTGAGGAGGTGCTGAGGGAGCTTTAGTCTGGATAATGAGAGGGTCATGAGGGACCTTCAGGCAGACTTCCATCAGTCGCTAAAACACAGTGCTCAGCACAAGGGCTGTTTCCCTATTAAACGTGCTCTCACTGCAACCAAGGGATTTACGCACTGGAGTGGGTGACATTCCATCTTGTGCTGTGTTGGCTTTTTGGTTTTCTAGAAGAGGTATGCTCTGTTCATTTTTTCCTTTTCCAGGAAGCGAAGATGCTTCCGCACAACATTTCCCGCTCTTTTGAGGACTGGATAAGAATGCTATTGAGTTAGGGTTTTCCACATCTGCAGCAGCAGTAGTAAAAGAGTTGGTGTCTCCTTCCTACTTTTCCCATTTAGAGCTATTTATTAAGAACTAAAACCTCTGTTTTATGGATGCAGTGTTGCTTGCTGACAGCAGTCAGGGAGGAATATCAACGCAATATCCATCTAGACTTCTGCTGAATTCAGCTATTTTAATTTGTTCAGTGGGACTAAGAATCCCTTTATCACTATGAAGTGTTCTGATTTCTCCTAAGAACATGTGGTGGTAGATCTGAAAAGAAATGAGGTCCTGTATGAGAGGTCATGGCCTGTGCCTCATGCTTCTCTCTTGCCACAGCTGACAGAACCAACAGCTGTCTCTCCCCTGGCTCCCGCTGCTCCTGAAGAAGAAGTCCAAGAAGAGCAAATTGAGATGGATGAACGCCAGACTCTATCTTTGCCCACACCAGAGCCGGAATATTCTGAGTCTGTGAGTGCCAGTTGTGCGTGATGCTGTCTTTAGTGCAAGGCAGAGGTGCAAGCTTCAGAGTAGCCAGCACTTCCTGTTGCTGGCTGAGGATGCTGAGTGCCGGAGTGCGGCCAGGAACTAGGGATTTCCTGCCGGCAGCGACAGCAGAACTTGGCCTTTGACCTGTGATGTTGGTCGCCCAAACAGACTGCTGCCTCTGGGAGAGCATCTGGCTCAATGGCTCTAGGAAGCTCTGTGTCTGGGCTTCTGCAGTGCTATGGCCCAGGGCACACGAGGTAGTGCTGGAGGTCATGGACCTTTGTTTTTTGGTTTTCCCCTTTTGGAATGGTGTGTTTGGCTTGTGAGACTGCTCTGCTATAATTCTTGAGTAATTCTTGAGCTCTAAGAAGTCTTTTGGGCCAGATGTCTTTTGAGTTTTGATAAGCTTCAAGGAAAGGGTTGTTTTGTCCATGAAGCTTTGGGGGGCCATTCTTATCCTGTGTAGCTGAATAAAGAAAGTGAGTAATTATGAAGCCTCTGAGTGAGGCAAGAAAGCGGAAGGGGAAAGTCTCTGTTGAGGCATTTAGTGATGAAGACTGCAGCTTTGGCAAGTGACTCGGGGCCTCGACTGGGGGTGAAGCTGCAAGTCCTTGACTACTTTCTGGTGTTGCTCAGAACATGAAGGCCATCTTAGAACAATGAATGCTGTATTTGAAGGAAAATGTGCAACTCTGTGAATGGAAAGCTGTGTGGGTCAAAAGGTCACAGGGGAGCCGTTGATGGTCAGCTGAACAAGAGCCAGCCTGGGACCAGGTGTCCAAGAAGGCCAAGGGCATGGTGGGCTGTGTCAGCAGCAGTGGGGCAGCAGGAGCAGGGCAGTGAGCGTGGCTCTGTGCTGGGCAGCGCTGTGGCCACCACTGGAGTGCTGTGTGCACTTGTGGGCCCTGGGAAGCAGAAAGTCCCTGAGAGGCTGCAGTGTGTGCAGAGAAGGACAGGGGAGCTGGGCAAGGGAAAGGAGCACAAGGCCAGGGAGGAGGTGCTGAGGGAGCTTTAGCCTGGACAATTGGAGGTTCATGAGGGACTTTCAGGCAGACTTCCATCCATCCCTACACAACAGTGCTCACTACATGGGCCATTTTCCTGCCAATCATCCCCTCACTGAATTCAAGTGCTTTAGACAGTGGAATGGGTGACACTTCCATCTTGTGCCTTGTTAGCTTGTTGGCTTGTTGGTTTGCGAGGAGAGGTTTGCCCTGATCATTTTCTCCTTTTCCTGCAGCTAAGATGCTTTTCCACATCTTTTCCTACTCTTTTGCAGCCTAGGATGAGATTGTCATCCAGTTAGATTTTTCCACGTATTCAGCTGCAGTGGCAAAGATTTGGGGTCTCCTTCCTACTTTTACAAATCAGAGCTATCAAGAACGTAAAATTCTGTTTTACAGAGGCAACATTGCTTTCTGATAGCCACCATGGAGGAATATCAACCATATATCCATCTAGAGTTCTGTTGAATATGCCCATTTTAATTTGTTCAGTGGGACTAAGAATCCCTATATCACTATGAAGTGTTCTGATTTCTCCTAAGAACATGTGGTGGTAGATCTGAAAAGAAATGAGGTCCTGAATTATAGGTCATGGCCTGTGCCTCATGCTTCTCTCTTGCCACAGATGACAGAATCAACGGCTGTCTTTCCCCTGGCTCCTGCTGCTCCTGAAGAAGGATGCAAAGAGGAGCAAATTGAGATGGATGAATGCCAGACTCCATCACTGCCCACACCAGAGCCTGGATATCCTGAGCCTGTAAGTGACTGCTAGTCTTGAGTGCAAGGCAGAGGTGCAAGTTTCAGAGCAGCCAGCGCTTCCTATTGCTGGCTGAGGATGCTGAGTGCTGGAGTGCTGCCAGGAGCTCGGGATTTCCTGCCTGTAGGGACTGCCAGGAGAACTTGGCCTTTGACCTGTGATGTTGAGGCCCTAAAGGGCTGGTGCCTCTGGGAGAGCATCTGGCTGCTTGGCTCGGGGAAGCTCTGTCTCTGGGCTTCTGCAGTGCAGTGGCTGTGGGCACAAGTTGTAATACTGTAGGTCACTGGTCTTTGTTTTTTTCCGTTTTTGGAAAGATGTGTTTAGATTGTGAGTCTGGTGTGGAGTTTTCTTGAGTTCTTCTTCAGTTCTACAAAGTCTTTTGGACCAGGTGACTTTTTGCTTTTGACAAGCTTCAAGGAGATGGTTATGTTGTTGGTGAAGCTGTGGGGAGCTATTCTTATCCTGTGTGGCCAAAGAAAGAAAGTGAGAAGTTATGAAGCCTCCTTTTGAGGCAAGAAAGCAGGAGGGGCAAGTTTCTGTTGTTGCATTTAGTGATGAAGTCTGTAGCTTTGGGAAGTGCCTTGTAAGCTGGAGTGGGGATGAAACTGCAAGTCCTTGACTGCTGTCACGTGTTGCTGAAAGCATGAAGGCCATCTTGAAATGCTAAATGCTGTATTTGAAGGCAAATGGGCAACTCTGTGGCTGGGAAGCTGCATGAGTCAAAAGGCCCCAGGAGCACCATAGAAGATCAGTTGAACAAGAGCCAGCCATGGACCAGGTGTCCAAGAAGGCCAAGGGCTTGGTTGCCTGTGTCAGCAGCAGAGGGGCAGCAGGAGCAGGGCAGTGAGCGTGGCCCTGTGCTGGGCATCGCTGCAGCCACAGCAGGAGTGCTGTGTGCACTTGTGGGCCCTGGGAAGCAGAAAGTCATGGACAGGCTGACGTGTTTTCACAAAAAGACACAGGAGCTGGGCAAGGGAATGGAGCACAAGCCCAGTGAGGAGGTGCTGAGGGGGCTTTAGTCTGGACAATGGGAGGTTCCTGATGGACCTTCAGGCAGACTTCCATCAGTCGCTACCACACAGTTCTCAGCACAAGGGCTGTTTCCCTACTAAACCTTCTCTCACTGCAACCAAGGGGTTTTATACACTTGAGTAGGTGACATTCCATCTCGTACCTTTTTGGCTTGTTGGTCTTCTAGGAGACATTTGCCCCTTTTCATTTTATTCTTTACCATCAAGCAATCATGATTCTGCATGACATTTCCTACCCTTTTGCAGCCCAGGATGTGATTGTGATCCAGTTAGAGTTTTCCACGTATCCAGCTGCAGTAGCAAAGGAGGTGCTTTCTCTTTCCTACTTGTCCATGTAATAGCTTTCTGGAACTAAAAGTTTAATTTTACAGACAGAGCGTTGCTTGCAGATGGCAGTCAGGGAGGAATATCAACCATCTATCCATCTAGAGTTCTTTTGCATTGGCCCATTCTAATTTGGTCAGTGGGGTTTAGAATCCCTGTGTTGCTACAAAATGTTCTGATTTCACCCTGAAAGATGTGGTGGTAGATCTGATCAGAAATGAGTTTTTAAATGCTACATGAAAGCCTGTCCCTCATGCTTCTCTCTTGCCACAGATGACAGAACCAAAAGCTGTCTCTCCCCTGGTTCCTGCTGCTCCTGGAGAAGAAGCCCAAGAGAAACAAATTGAGGTGGATGAGCCCCAGCCTCCATCAGTGGTCACACCAGAACCTGGATATCCTGAGCCTGTAAGTGCCAGTTGTGGGTTGTGCTGTCTTTAGTGCAAGGCAGAGGTGGAAGTTTTAGAGCAGCCAGCGCTTCCTGTTGCTGGCTGAGGATGCTGAGTGCTGGAGTCCTGCCAGGAGCTAGGGATTTCCTGCAGGCAGCAACAGCAGAACTTGGCCTTTGACCTGTGATATTAAGGCCCCAAACGTACTGTTGCCTCATGGAGAGCATCTGGCTGCTTGGCTTACGGAAACTCTGTCTCTGGGCTTCTGCAGCACGGTGGCTGAGGTCCCATGTTGTAGTGCTTTAATTAAGTCATTGGGCTTTGTCTGTTCGTTGTCCCATTTTGGAAAGGTGTGTTTTGTCGACGGAAGGAGACCCACACATCAATTTGATCATCACAGGCCCAATTTTATTGATCAGTACGGCGGGTTAAATACAGTTAATAATGAGCTTCATACATATTGCAAAAGTTAAGCTCAGGATTGTTCAGTTACATATCAGCACCTACGCCTACTTCTGCATTCCTATGGTTCTACTTTTGATACTTTTCACATATTCTCAGGATATATTCAGGACTAATCTCTACTCCCTCTCCTCATGTTGCAGCAAGGTCACTGCTGACCTTTCCTTTTAGCTTGCTGACTGCTGACTTTTCTCCTTCAGCTTAACCAGCGGCATTATTTCAGTATGGCCTTTCTCAGCTAACCAATTATTAATAATACTCTCCACATTTCCCCCGTTTTCTTCTTGTGCAAGGAGATTAGTTTGCCATGTTTTTGTTATTGTACGGCTGACCATGTTTTGAATACAGTTAAAGATACAAGGCAAAATAAGCAAAAACAGTGAAATTACACCCAGAAGTCCTATAGCATAGATCACAAGGTTCCTCAGCCACGGTCCAAGTCCTAAGCCTTTAAGCCATTCGTCAATTCCTAAACCGTCTTCTTCCATAAGTTTGTGAAGTTCCTGTTGCAATTCTTTTATCTTTGTGTGAATGGACACCGAATGATCAGACAGATTCATGCAACACATTCCCTCAAACTCTTCACATCCATGCCCTTGTGCTAAGAGCAAAAAATCTACAGCAGCTCTATTCTGCAAAACAGCATGGTTAACACTTTGCACATCTGCAGTTAACATGTCTAGAATTTGTGATGTCTTGTTCAGCTCATCCCTTTCCCAGCATCCTAATTGTTTTGCTAAATTCATAGCTTTATTGGCAGATCCTCCTGGCAAGATAGTTGAAACCACCACCTGTTTGAATGTGCCCCAAAACCGTGGATCTCCTATCTTGCTGCAGTCTAAGTCATGTATGCTACGTTTTTTCCTGTTTGAATTTTGACTCAGCTGCATTAGCAAGGACACATTAGGGTGAAACAGTGACAATTTTCCCAAAAAACAGGGTCCACCCTGTGGTTTAGCTGGTATACCATTCCACGCCCTGTCTCCACAAATCAAAAATATTCCTGTGGGTAATTTCATTGGTGCCGTGATATTTGTGCTGTTACATTGACTGTAATGCTGTGGAGAGAATTCACTCACATTCAGGGATGAATCTAGGGTGGCCCATGTTTCTTTAGGTTTGTTTAAATTCTGAGCACCTAAAAATTTGAAGCTAAACCATCCACCAACTGTAGTGTTAGATATACTGGCGTTTGAACTTCCAAAAAGATCCAATTCCTCAGGAGGAGAATGCAAAGAGGTGTTAAGTGATTGGATTAGTAAGCATTGACGATAGCCATCACTTTGACCTGCAGTATACCCTTGTTGCACTGGCAATGTGATGTTTGACATGTTAGACATACATAAGGTTTGGTTGTTTATCAAACTGCAAAATTCTCCAGGAGACCACACCGGAAGTCCTACCAGGCATGTTCGAAATGGGTTAGTGACTCCTCCAAGACTAAGACAAAGTGATGATTGGTTAGTTTGATTAGCAAGTGTCACCCATAAATTTTCCCTTGGTTGACTAAAGTGTGTTATTCCTACTGCTTCACTTGCTACAGCATTGAGCAGTATAACAAGAACAAACCTCATTTTTCTTTCTGCTTGCTTTGCTTCTCTTTTCCTTCCTTCTGCTTGCTTTGTTTTTCCTTTCTTCGCTGTCTTTTCCCTGGTTTTCTAGATTGTCTATTGTAAGGCTGAGTCAATTTTTGAATGTACTGATCTAATTCTAAATCAGCATCCTTGCTCACAAGTATAGCATGAGATAAGTTTGAAGGCAAATCAGCTTTACAGCGAGCTGCTATGATGCGTGAGGCTTTAGTAATTTCAAATATTCTAAGGTTTTCCTGCAACTTCCATATAAGATATGCTATAACCACTTGTTCTGCACTCTCAAAGAGCTGTAATCCTGTCCGTCCTGGCAGGCCAGTACTTTGTTCAAGAGCTCTAACCCAGAAAAAATTTCGAATCCACCTTCCAAAACAAGGTGCACACCATAAATATCCCAATGATCTCTGTGAATACCAATAAACCTGATTACAATCTGCACAATGCAAAGCTACCCATGCATAGCATTTATCTTTATCCTTTTTGCAAACATAACAAGGAAGTGAATGTAAGTAAGGACCAGTATAAAAGTCTGGTTCTTCAACCCAAAGCAACCAATTCAATGGTGGTGATCACAAAGCCTCTTCAGCTTTTTTACTATATGAGGCTAACAGCTCAAGGTCTTTCTTTAACACAAGGCGTATCTTATTTCATAACCGTAGGTCTTGTTCGTTATCCTCCTCAACAACTATATCCTCCTGAGGGTCCCACAACTGTAAAATTGTTCTAATCATAGAAAATTAATTAGCAATCACTGATACCCTTATTCAAATGAGACCGTTCCCTTTTTGCCTTCTTTTTCTTATCTGTCTTTAATCTTGCTGCTCCTGATTTCACTGGTCCTGCCACTTGCAAACTCAATTTTTGCAACTTGTCAATGCAGCAATCTAATGCTCTATCAGGATCCCCTTTGAAGGGTCCTACAATTGAATGCTGTGTTAAAGGCACTAATTTCCTACACCTTATAGAAACTATACGTGATTTACTTTGAACCTTAATTCTATTTACAATACATTGTACTTCCCATCGATAATAAGCAAGAATTTTCTGTTCAGGAGACTCATAAAGATTTAAAGCTATATATGCATTTTGCCCTGTTTGTCTCCTTAATTGATCTTGCCAGCTTTTGCCCCACGTGTGCTCGTGTTCACAAGTATGACACCACAAATCCCACAATAATGATTGTTCTATCCAAAAAGTTCTTTCACAACCCCCACAATGTAGAGCTATCCAGGCAGCACAATGTGGATTGTGACAGTCAAGGCAATATAGTTTCGCTGGATTTGTTAAGCAAAAAGTTGATAATGAGTCAATAAAACCAATCAGCTCCTGGGCTGTCCGATAGTGACGTGTCAGTGCTCTGTCCACAGCTTCCGAGTACCCCTTCAATTGTAACAGTAGTGGTTGTAGGACTAGAAGCAGTTTCTTCCCCAGTCGCTCCCTGTCCTCCTCCGTAAGGCGATCCACCAGAGGCTGCATCAAAAACAGGTTTAGTCCACTTAGCAGGCACCCACAAAGGCCCTGTAGGTGAGGAAACACAAAGATACCCCCGACCCCAATATAATACTTTTGCAGGTTTTTCCCATAGTCCTGTACTTGGGTTCTTATACTTAACCCAGACCTCTGTTTCCTTAGTATTTTCCTGACCTGACCTTGGATGATGTTTCATTGCAGGGGGGGTATCATCTTCCCCAAAAATGCATAAATAGTTAATCACATACAAAACCTTAGCCAAACATGCTTGTGGATCTGCCAAATCTTGATGTTTTTCAATATACTGCTTAAGGGTACCGTTTGCTCTTTCCACTATTGCTTGTCCAGTAGGAGAGTGTGGAATACCTGTCACGTGCTTAACAGACCACTGATTCAAAAATTTCCGAACCCTAGCACTTACATAAGCTGGACCATTATCAGTTTTAATACTCTTTGGAACTCCCATAACAGCGAAACAACTTAACAGGTGTCTGATAACATGTGTAGCTTTCTCTCCTGCCTGAGCCGTAGCCCATATGTAATGACTATATGTATCTATGGTGACGTGCACATGCTTGACTTTACCAAATCTGGCTATGTGTGTAACATCCATTTGGCATTTCTCATTTATTTCTAAACCTCGAGGATTAACCCCGATGCCTAGACCTATCCCACCATTATGATAACTACATGTTGGACATGCTCTGACAATGGCCTTGGCTTCTGACAAACTCAGCTCAAAGTGTTTTGCTAAACCTCTTGCATTTTGATGATATCTACTATGTGCTTCTCTGGCCAATATGTGCTTGTCAATAGGACAAGAATTATCAATGGGTAGGGTAACCAATTTATCTGCACGTTCATTCCCTTCTCCTAAACCTTCAGACCATTTATGACTCCTAATATGAATCACAGAATATGCTGCATTTCTTTCTCGTAAAGCCTTCCTTAACTGTATCAGTAACTCATACAATTGTTTATTATTCACTTCCTTAATCGCTGCTTCCTCTATTCGTTTGACTACTCCTGCAACATACATAGAGTCTGTGACCACATTTAAAGGCTCCTGTAAGTTGGACACCGCCCATACAACTGCTAACAATTCCAAAGTTTGTAAGCTATCTGCAGGGTCTGCTGTGAGGAGTTGATGCTTCCATTGTCCCTTTTCTTGTCAGGTAACAGCAGCACGCCTTGATTTCTTTCCTGCATCTGTAAAAACTGTAATAGCTCCTTCTATGGGGTTTTCTTCTCTCAAAGGTCGAGTGATCCAGTTCCATTCTGTCATCCATTGCAAAACTCTAGGCACTAATTTACTAGTCTCTACTTTAGCAGGTGACATCAATAATGCTTCTTGTAAATTCTTTGAATTAATCAAGTACCAGTCCAAGGTTTCTTTTTCCATAGGCAATCTAATAGTAGCAGGTTCTCTACCATCCACTTCAAGAATTCTGAGACGCCCCTTTTTGATTAATGCAGCCAATTGTTCAATTTTTGAAGATATTGTTTTCTTATGCTGTAGTGGTGGTGATAACCATTCCAACACCTGTATCTCCCCCGTTTTCTTTTGCAACTGAGAGAGAGCACCAAGCAAGTGGCAAGGGCTATTCCAGATAGTAAGGTCAATGGGGTGGTCGAGTTGTCGACGAGACACATACCCTTGCTGTACACAGTTACTAATTTGCTACAAAGCAAGATGATGCTCCTTTGTCAGGTGTACAGGAGTAGTAGGGTCCACGCCCTTTAACAAAGTCCGTAGGGCTTCTAATAAATGATTTGGTATTCCCACAATAGGCGTCAGCCACTGTAAGTCTCCCAGCAACTTCTGTGCATCATGTAGAGTTTTAATGTCCAATTGTAATTCCAATTTTTGTGGTATTACTATTTGATCCATCAGAGTCCATCCCAAATATTTCCAGGGCTTTGTAGTCTGAATTTTCTCTGCAGCAATAACAAGTGAATATGCAAGGGCTTGTGGATAAACGTAGGTGTCCCTTTGTATATTGTTCCTGTACCAATTCATGGGCATGCATAAGACTCTCCCCTTTTAATGGCCATTGCTTAACCATCACCGGTGTATCCGTTTTCCAGGTGAGTGGAATGGGGAAAGTCCAAGCAATGGCAATTACCCCAAAGGGTGCTGATTAGTCAACACCACTCCCAATTGTGTTAAAATGTCCCTTCCAATTAAGCAGGAAACTGTAGGAGGCAGTTGAACAATTGAAAACACAGCAGATATTTGTTGATTCTCAATGCACACAGACAAAGATGGCGATCTGCTTGCCAATGTAAATCCTCCCACTCCTGTGAGCATGTTTGATGAAGGAAATAGAAGCCAATGTTGTGGCCATGCTTCTGGAGAAATGATGCTAGTATCTGCTCCTGTGTCCAATAATCCATAAAGGGTTATGCTTTGATGCCCATAAGTAATGTCAACCTTTTGCTTTGGTCTATTTTGTAAATCCACAGTTAAAAGTGTAACACCAGTAGAGCCAAAACCTTTTTCATCCCGTGTTTGCCCAGTAAATGATTGTATTCCTGATGTCATTTGTGACAGTGGTACCAATTGTGCAATGCGTTGTCCCTTTGTAATTTTAATCGGAGGATAAAGGGTGTAAGCCATGATTTGTATTTCCCCTGTAAAGTCCGCATCGATAACACCAGGCAAAACAAATAATCCCAACATAGTTGTAGAAGAACGTCCCAGCAATAATGCTCCACATGTTTGTCCATTTAATATAAGAGGGCCCTTTACTCCAGTGGGTATCCTCTCAGGCCGGTTCGTCCTTAGTGTGACGTCTACTGCTGCTGATAAGTCCAAGCCGAGGCTCCCTGTTGTTGCGGGTTGCAGACAGGAGGTAGCAACGATGTTACGGCAGCAGCTGGTGTCTCCGATGTCATGGCAGCAATTTGTGTCTGTGCCTCATTGCCGCATTGGTAACACTTGATGAATGGTCTCGAGCCTCCTTGCGTGAATGCCAGTGAGCCGCTTCGGAGAGGAGCAAGAGCAGCTAACACCTGATTTTGAGTAGACTATGCTTTTGCAACCCTAATCCTAATTCCTTTAAGGCTTCTGCTATAAATGCCTATGAAGCTATTGGCATTAATGCCATTCGCTCTAATGCCTCCTCAATAGTCCAATTTGCTCCTAAAGTAGCTAACACTCTTTGGGTTGCTGGATTGCTATTTTGCAAGGCACACTGCTTCAATAGCGCCCTGCAACACCAGCCCGATCTATAGCAATAGCTGTTCTATCAATAAAATTTCCAAATGATTCTTCCCTACCTTGTTTAATGCCCATATAAGCCGGTAACCCTCCTGGCTCTTTAACCATGTCTATTGCAGCACGCACTAACCACATAGACTCTCTAAGTTTATCTTCTCCCGATATCATCTGTGCCTCTGTACGTAAAAATGCCTCTAAGCCCATCAGCTCCTTTACTGTTACTCCATGTAATGGGTCATGTGCATTAAACAATAACTGCTGATGCTGAGTGAATATCAACCGAACTATTCCTCTTAAATCATTAGGACATAAAACCTGAGTATTAAAAAGATAATCTAGCATTTGCCTAACAGGTTCACTTTTTACTCCAAACTGACTAACCGTAGAACGTAGCTGAGTTAACAGCTTCCAATCTAAGGGAGTATATTCTGCTATATTATGCGTAAGGTTTCCCTGTGCATCATACTGTGGTGTGTATGTAACTGGGCATGCAAGACTAGAAGCTATTTCCACCGCTTCACCTCCTCCATTTGCATTACTTCCTTCGCCAAAGCAGCCCAAGCTTCCCTCCTCTGTTTAGCCATCTCCCCCCATGGATCACGGTGTGCCCCTGGGATGGGATCTGACTCTTTGAGGGTGCTATGCTGCTGGCGCTTCGGTGCAGACACCGAGGTTTCGCATGGGGAAGGCAGTGGAGCAGAGGCTGGCTCGCGCGGGGGAAGCAGGGGAAGCAGCCCCCCCGCTGGAGCTGACAGTGAAACCGGAGCCGGCTTCTGTTGCCCTTTCTGCTGCCTTTCTCTCAGAAACTTGCTGAAGTAACGTGTTATACACCACCCGCCATAACTTCCCGAATTTCTTTGCTGACTTATCATTGTCTAACACTGTATCCCACAATATTTCCCCAAACTTCTTCCACTCTGCTAGCTCATGAACTGTATGAGGATTAGAAAAGATACCCTTAGCATGGCCATAAGCTAATAACCCTGGTAACTCCTTTTTTAAATCTATCCCTTTTATGCCACGCCGCTCTAAATAGGCGGTAAATAAATCATATGCCGCTTGCCTATCCATACCTATTAATCAGCGCGCGCTGTTGCAGCTCTCCAGGCTCCGGCGGACACGTATTGGCTTGAGTCACCATTGTAAACCTCAAGGGTGCTTCAAATTCTGGCACCGTCCCGGCTGCAGGGACCCAAACTCAACTTCCTCGACCGTCACGTAATCCCTTTTTCTTTTAATCCGAGAAAAAGGGCAGAGATTTGGTTATGCCCGCATTCTCCACCATTTGTCGACGGAAGGAGACCCACACATCAATTTGATCATCACAGGCCCAATTTTATTGATCAGTACGGCGGGTTAAATACAGTTAATAATGAGCTTCATACATATTGCAAAAGTTAAGCTCAGGATTGTTCAGTTACATATCAGCACCTACGCCTATTTCTGCATTCCTATGGTTCTACTTTTGATACTTTTCACATATTCTCAGGATATATTCAGGACTAATCTCTACTCCCTCTCCTCATGTTGCAGCAAGGTCACTGCTGACCTTTCCTTTTAGCTTGCTGACTGCTGACTTTTCTCCTTCAGCTTAACCAGCGGCATTATTTCAGTATGGCCTTTCTCAGCTAACCAATTATTAATAATACTCTCCACAGTGTTTAGCTTGTGAAACTAGTCTGGTGTTTTCTTGAGTTCTTCTTTAGTTCTACAAAGTTGTTTGGACCAGGTGACTTTTGCTTTTCATATGGTGCAAAGACGTGGTTGTGTTTTCTGGAATCCATAAAGTTAGAGGGTTTTTAGGAAATGGTTAAAAAAGTATAGGCCTCAGACTGAAGTTTTGTTAGCATTGCAAGTACAGCAGAAAAGTTTCCTAAGCCGTAGAGCATACGTGACAAATAACAATAGGCCTCTGTAGAATTGGCTTATGGATGGCAACAAGGTTATTTAATGTATATCTTTAGAAGGTTAGCATGAATAGAGCTCTGTTCTTTGTCTCTTATGAACCAGTCTTTGTTTTAACTACCATTACGTGTGTTTTATAAGATTGGATAGAATGCTTGTCAATATGTGTTGTTCTATGTAGGATTGGCTGAAATCTAGGATGACGTGGTTTTATGCTATGCTGTAATGCTCCACCTCCTTGGCATTCCCTGTGGATCAGCGAGATGTTAATATCCTGTCTCCATTGTCTAACAATGTCCTGAGACTGATGTGCTGAAAATAAAAAAGCTCTTCACTGGTCTGGTTTGTCCAGTGTTGTCCATATCTGGACGTAGTTGCCGCGGCCCATGGTTTCCTTGGTAATGTGTGGGTTCCTGACAAAATTGGACATATATTTTCCCATATATATACCCCCCGCAGTGTTCTCCATGTAGTTGTGGGGGGCCATTCTTATCTGGTGTTGCTAAAAAAAAAAAAAAGTGAGTAGCTATGAAGCCTCCAAGTGAGGCAAGAAAGAAGAAGGGTCAAGTTTCTGTTCTTGCATTTATTGATGAAGTCTGCAGCTTGTGCAAGTGTCTTGGTGTCTTGAGGGAGGGTGAAGCTGCAAGACCTTGACTGCTGTCATGTGTTGCTCAGAACATGAAGGCCATCTTGAAATGGTGGATGCTGTATTTGAAGTCAAATGGGCAACTCTGTGGCTGGGGAGCTGCATGAGTCAAAAGGCCCCAGGAGCGCCATAGAAGATCAGTTGAACAAGAGCCAGCCTTTGACCAGGTGTCCAAGAAGGCCGAGGAGTTCTTGGTGTCCTGTGTCAGCACCAGTGGGGCAGCAGGAGCAGGGCAGTGAGCGTGGCCTTGTGCTGGGCAGCGCTGCAGCCACAGGTGGAGTGCTGTGTGCAGTTGTGTGCCCTGGGAAGCAGAAAGTCATGATGGGGCTGCAGTGTCTGCAGAGAAGAGCACAGGAGCTGGGCAAGGCTGAGGGAACACAAGCCCAGGGAGGAGGTGCTGAGGAAGCTTTACCCAGGAAAATGGGAGATTATGACCTTCAGGCAGACTTCCATCAATCCCAATGTGACAGTACTCCCCACATGGGCTGATTCCTTACTAAACATGCCCTCAATGAAACCAAGTGCTTTAGATAATATAGTGAGTGACACTTCCATCTTGTGCCTTGTTGGCTTGTTGGTTTTCTAGGAGAGGTTTGCCCTGATCATTTTCCTTTTTTCCAACAAGCAAAGATATTTCTGCACAATATTTCCTGCCCCTTTCCAGCCCTGGATGAGATGGTGATCCAGTTGGAGTTTTCCATTTCTGCAGCAGCAGTGGCATAGGCGATGCTGTCGCTTTCCTGCTTTTCCATTTCAGAGCATTCAAGAATTAATAGATCTCTTTTACAAAATCAGGTTTGCTTGCTGATAGCAGCCAGGGAGGAATATCAACCTTCTATCCATCTAGAGTTCTGTTGAATTGGCCCTTTAGAAATTGGACGGGGGGACTTAGAACAGCCTTCTGTTGCCATGAAATGTTCTGATTTCTCCTTAGAAGATGTGGTGGTAGATCTGAAAAGAAATGAGGTTCTGAATGACAGGTCATGGCCTGTGCCTCATGCTTCTCTCTTGCCACAGGTGACACAACCAAGAGCCGTCTCTCCCCTGGCTCCCTCTGCTCCTGAAGAAGAAGCCCAAGAGGAGCCAATTGAGATGGATGAACACCAGACTCCATCAGTGGCCACACCGGAGCCTGGATATCCTGAGCCTGTAAGGGCCAGTTGAGGGTTGTGTTGTCTTTGGTGCAAGGCAGAGGCACAACTTTTGGAGCACCAAGGGCTTTCTGTTGCTGGCTGAGGATGCTGAGTGCTGGAGTCCTGCCAGGAGCTTGGGATTTCCTGCAGGCAGTGTCAGCAAAACCTGGCCCTTGATCTGTAATGTTGAGGCCCCAAAGGGCTGGCTGCTTGGCTCAGGGAATCTCTGTCTCTGGGCCTCTGCAGTGCTGTGGCCGAGGGCACACGTGGTAGTTCTGCATGTCACAGTGTTTTGTTTATTTATTTTTCCTTTTTGTAATGGTGTGTTTGTCTGGTAAGACTAGTCTGCAGTTTTTTTGAGTTCTTCTTCAGTTCTACAAAGTCTTATTGCCCAGTTTTCTTTGGGCTTTTGAGATGGTCCATGAAGTTTTGGGGGTGCCATTCTTATCCCGTTTAACCAAAGAAAACAGTGAGTAGTTATGAAGCCTCCTTGTGAGCCAAGAAAGCAGAAGGGGGAAGTTTGTTTTGATGCTTTTATTGATGAAGTCTGTATCTTTGGCAATTGCCTTGGAGCCTGGAGTGGGGTTGAAGCTGCAAGTCCTTGACTGCTGTCATGTGTTGCTCAGAACAAGAAGAACATCTTGAAATATCAGATACTGTATTTGAAGTCAAATGGTCAAATCTGTGGCAGGAGGGCTGCGTGGTCCAAAGGCCCCAGGGATGCAGTTGAAGATCAGCTGAACAAGAGCCACCCTGGGACAAGGTGTCCAAGAAGGCCAAGGGCATGGTGGCAGTGGGCAGCAGAAGCAGGGCAGTGAGAGTGGCCCTGTGCTGGGCAGTGCTGCGGCCACAGCTGGAGTGCTGTGTGCACTTGTGGGCCCCTGAGAAGCAGAAAGTCATGGAGGAGCTGAAGTGTTTTCAAAGAAGGACACAGGAGCTGGGCAAGGGAATGGAGCACAAGGCCAGGGAGGAGGTGCTGAGGGAGCTTTAGTCTGGATAATAAGAGGGTCATGAGGGACCATCAGGCAGACTTCCACCAATCCCTACACGACAGTGTTCACCACACAGGGTGTTTCCCTATTAAACATGCCCTCACAGCATCCAAGATCTTTAGACACAGGAGTGGGTGACACTTCTATCTTGTGGCTTGCTCGCTTGCTGGGAGAGATTTGCCCTGTTAATTTTCTCCTTTTCCAGAAAGTAAGATGCTTTTGCACAATGTTTCTGACTTTTTTTAAGGCCTGGATGAGATTCTGATCCAATTTAATATCCCACTAGTGCAGCAGCTGTAGCAATGGCGTTGGTGTAGCTTTCCTGCTTTTCCTTTTCAGAACTTTTAAGACCTAAAAGCTCTGGTTTACAGAAACAACCTTGCTTGCTGATAGCAGCCAGGAGAAATATCAACACTTTATACATCCACAATTCTTTTTAGGTTACCCATTTTTTTTTAGTCTGTGGGACTTAAAACCGCTATGTGGTTACGAAGTGTTCTGATTTCTCCTTAGAAGATGTGGTGGTAGATCTGAAAAGAAATGAGATTCTGAATGATAGGTGATGGCCTGTGCCTCATGCTGCTCTCTTGCCACAGCTGACAGAACCAACAGCCGTCTCTCCCCTGGTTCCCTCTGCTCCTGAAGAAGAAGCCCAAGAGGAGCAAATTGAGATGGATGAATGCCAGACTCCATCACTGGCCACACCAGAGCCTGGATATCCTGAGCCTGTAAGTTCCAGCTGTGTGTGGGTGATGCTGTCTTTAGTGCAAGGCAAATGTGCAAGTTTTGCAGCAGCGAGCACTTCCTGTTGCTGGCTGAGGATGCTGAGTGCTGGAGCCTTGCCAGGAGCTAGGGATTTCCTGCAGGCAGCAACAGCAGAACTTGGCCTTTGACCTGTGATGTTAAGGCCCCAAAGGGCTGGTGCCTCTGGGAGAGCATCTGGCTGCTTGGCTCAGGGAATCTCTGTCTCTGGGCTTCTGCAGTGCTAAGGGCAAGGGCACAGGTGGTAGTGCTGGAGGTCACGGACCTTTGTTTGTTGTGTTCTCATTTTGGAATGTTGTGTTTGGCGTGGCCAAGTACACACGTGGTAGTTCTGGAGGTCATGGGCCTTTGTTTGTTTGTTTTCCCATTTTGGAAAGGTGTGTTTGGCTTGTGTCATGGCTTGACACTGGCACAATGCCAGTGCCCCTATGAAAATACCCTCTCCTTGGTGTCTGCTCTGAGATGTGACCTGGAATAAGCAAAGCTGGCTCCTACTTAGAAATAAAGAAAATTTTATTAACTAAGCTACAAGAAAATAACTAAACTACAAGGAAAAAAAAACAACACACACAAGGAAAATGAATACCTTACAAAAACATTTTCCTCCTCCCCCCCACCAAATTCTAATACAATACATCTCCCAAATCACCAACTTTTGGTCCAGCACCGCCCTTTAGAATACTCAATCCTCAGTTCATCAAGAGGAGAAGGCGTCCTTCTTTGTGCCATGGGCTTCTTGTCACATATGGCACCACCCAGAAATCATTTGCCATCGTGACATCTTCCTTCCATGCCCAGTGCTCTCACCACTGCGCATGGACAAGGGCAGCTTCCAGGGTTTCCTCTTTTAAGGATGCCTCATCCCACTCAAAAAAAAAGGCACAGTCTCAACTTTGGAACATCTGTCCCCCCCATACTTTTTGCACCCCCTGGGGCCAAGGGGTACCCACACTGAACCCTCCTGGGTCTGGTACATTGCTCCCCCTGGATCCAGTCTGTGTATCACAAGGAAACATTGCTCTGTCCACAGCTATACAAAAAAGAGTCCAGCAAAAATGCCACTCCGTCTTCTCTATTCCTCCAGCATCTCTCTCTCTGGCCCAGACCTTCATCACTTGCCCATTTCCTTCTTCGTCCTCTACGCTTATCTCTCTTCTACGAAGGGTTAATGTTCTGTAAAGTTTTCAGTGTCCACAAAGGGTTAAAAGTTCCTTCAAATGGCTGGACTCCTCACTGCCCCCCTTCCCACAGGCCAAGCCATGCAGGCAGCACATGATATCAGGTTTCAAGATAACAGTCCCCAGCACAGCTCTCTCTTCTCTCTCTCTCTCTCTTTCCGAGGTGGGAGGTGGTAATGGTCTGCCTGGTGCTTCCCAGTACTTCTTTCTTCCCCCCATGGGCCCCTCAGGGCCAGGCCTACCTCTCCCGGACCATGTGGCTTTCCCCTCCCCCGCTGGGCAGGGGAGGTCTGACCTGCAGCCCCTGCCGGAAATCCAAAAAAAGAAACTTCCAAGGGCGCAGCACTGCTTTTAACTCCTGTGTGTTCACAGTGGCGTGTCCAAATCTCAGGGGCCAAACCAGGTGCCAATATTAAAATCTGAGCACCTATTGGCAACCACAGCACATCCCAGAAAACCTACTTCCTGTCAATGTCAAACCACCACAGCTTGTGAGATTGGTCGGCAGTTTTCTCAAGTACTTCTTTGGTTCTACTAAGTCATTTTGCCCAGCTTTCTTTTGGGTTTTGAGATGGTTATGTTGTCCATGAAGCTGTGGGGGGCCATTCTTATCCTGTGTGGCCAAAGAAAGAAAGTGAGTAGTTATGAAGCCTCCTGGTGAGGCAGAAAAGCATCAACGGGCAAGTTTGTGTTTATGCATTTAGTGATGAAGTCTGAAGCTTTGGCAAGTGCCTTCGAGCCTGGAATGCGGGTGAAGCTGCAAGTCTTTTACTGCTGTCATGTCTTGCTTAGAACAAGAAGAACATCTTGAAATGGTGGATGCTGTATTGGAAGTCAAATGGGCAGCTCTGTGGCTGGGAAAGTATGTGGGTCAAAAGGCCCCAGGGGTGTGGTAGAAGATCAGCTGGATAAGAGCCATCCTGGGACAAGGTGTCCAAGAAGGCCAAGGGCATGGTGGGCTGTGTCAGCAGCAGTGGGGCAGCAGGAGCAGGGCAGTGAGTGTGGCCCTGTGCTGGGCAGAGCTGCGGCCACAGCTGGAGTGCTGTGTGCACTTGTGGGCCCTGGGAAGCAGAAAGTCATGGAGGGGCTGCAGTGTGTGCAGAGAAGGACAGGGGAGGTGGGCAAGGGAATGGAGGACAAGGCCATTGAGGAGGTGCTGAGGGAGCTTTAGTCTGCACAATGGGAGGCTCATGAGGGACCTTCAGGCAGACTTCCATCAATCCCTACACGACAGTGCCCAGCACAAGGGTCGTTTCCCCACTAAATTTCCCCTCAATGAATCCAAGTGCAATAGGCACTGGAATTGGTCACACATCCATCTTGTAGCTGGCTGGCTCGCTGGCTTGGTGGCTTGTTGTTTTGCTAGGAGTGGTTTGCCATGTTCATTTTCTCCTTTTCCAGCAATCAAAGATGCTTCTGCACTATGTTTTTTGCACTTTTTCAGCCCTGGATGGGATTCTGATCTAATTTTAGTTTTCCACGTCTGCAGCAGCAGTAGGAAAGCCATTGTTGCTTCCCTACTTTTCCATTTCAGAGCTTTCAAGAGCTAAAAAAAAAGCTCCATTTTACAGAGACAACCTTGCTTGCTGATAGCAGTCAGGGAGCAATAGCAACCTTATATACATCCACAGTTTTTTTAGGTAGCCAATTTATTTTTAGTCTGTAAGACTTAGAACGGCTATGTCGCAATGAAATGTTCTGATTTCTCCTTAGAAGATGTAGTGGAAGATCTGAAAAGAAATGAGTTCTAAATGATAGGTCATGGCCTGTGCCTCATGCTTCTGTCTTGCCACAGCTGACAGAATCAACAGCTGTCTCTCCCCTGGCTCTCACTGCTCCTGAAGAAGAAGCCCAAGAGGAGCAAATTGAGGTGGATGAATGCCAGATTCCATCACTGGTCACACCAGTGTCAGAATATTCTGAGTCCTAAGTGCCAGATGTGGGTTGTGCTGTCTTTAGTGCAAGGCAGAGGTGCAAGTTTCAGAGCAGCCAGTGCTTCCCGTTGCTGGCTGAGGATGCTGAGTGCTGGGGTGCTGCCAGGAGCTCGGGATTTCCTGCAGGCAGCGTCAGCAGAACTTGGCCGTTGACCTGTGATGTTGAGGCCCCAAAGGGCTGGTGCCTCTGGGAGAGCATCTGGCTGCTTGGCTCAGGGAATCTCTGTCTCTGGGCTTCTGCAGTGCTGTGGCTGAGGGCAGATGTGGTAGTGATGGAGGTCACGGGGCTTTGTTTGTTTTCCCTTGTTGTAAAGCTGTGTTTAGCTTGTGAGACTGCTCTGTGGTTTTCTTTAATTTTTCTTTAGTTCTACAAAGTCTTTTTCCCCAGCTGTCTCTTGGCTTTTGATAAGGTTCATGGTGATGATTGTGCTGATTTTCCTACATCTTTCCTCCCTGTTTCCAGCACCATGAGAAATTCTGATTGAATTTTATTTTGCACATTTGTAGTTCTTGAAGATGCAATATATATTTGCATTAGAACTCATAGTTTGGGGTGTGCGTCTTGGTGCAGAAGGAACTTTTCTTCTGCCAGGCTAGTTAATTGCGCCTTGCAATTCACATTCAGGCTAACACTACCGCTGTCTTTTTGCAGCCAAGAAATCAGTTTTTGTTGTGTTTAATTTGGGAAGGAAATCAATGCCCTTGCATTCTAGCTGGTACTCAAAGATCTGATGAGATAGGAGGGGCTGGGTGATGGAAGTGAAGGGAGACAAGCACATCCTAATGATCATTGGTCTCAAATTTATTGATCCAGCTTACATACTTTTATAGTACTGGGAATTAAGCTCATACATATTGCAAAAGCTAAGCTCATCATTGGTTACAGATTACATGTCAACCCCTCCTTTGTGGCTACATTCTCAGAATACTTGTGGTTTTCTTGTTGAGGCTAATACTTGTTTTTACATCCTGCTGTTGACTACAGTTATCCATTCAAGGGCACTGTGTTTTTCTTGTTATTTGCTCAAGGACGCAGTGTTGTTGTTCTTCTCGTAAGGAAAAGGCTGAGAGCTTTCTGCTTACAGCTGCTTTTTACTGCTTAACCAGCTGTATATGATCATGGCCTTTTTCCTCAAGCCACGTCTGCACAAAACTCTCCAACATATCCCCCGTTTTTTTTTTTTTTTTTTGTGCAAGGACGTTAGTCTGCCAGGATTTTTGTATCATTCTACTGACCATATTTTGAATACAATTCAAAATACAAGGCAAAATAAGCAAAAGCATTAAAAGCACACCTAGTATCCCTATAGCATATGTCACAAAGTTCCTCAGCCACGGTCCAAGCAATGGCTTTTATCCCAAAGGGTGTTCATTGGTTAAAACCACTCTCAACTGAGCCATAATGTCCCACCCTATAAGGCATTGCATGGTAGGTGGTAATTGGACAATTGAAAAAATAGCTGTTAGCTGTTTTCCATCTATGCGAACCCGGAGAGGAGGAGAACGGCTAGCCAGGGTTAAGCCTCCAACCCCGGTCACTGTGGTGGCTGCTGGCTGCAAAGACCAGTGTTGAGGCCAACAGCTAGAGCTAATAATGCTGGAATCTCCTCCAGTGCCCAGCAAGCCTGAAAATTATCTTTTCTGTCCTTGAAATTCCACTTCCACCCTTTTCTTGGGTCTCTCAGAAAGGTTCAAAATCAGCAAGGTAAATCCTCCAGTGGATCCAAAACCATTTTCCCCCCCTCTCTTGTCCTTTTATAGCCTGTAATCCCTTAGTCATTTGCTCAAGTGGCACCAGATGAGCAATCCTCTGTCCCTTATTAATTTGGAGTGGGGGGAAAGGGGTATGTACCATGACCATAATTTCTCCTGTATAATCCGCATCAATGATGCCAGGCAAAACAAATAATCCCAACATAGATGCAGATGATCTTCTGAAAAGCAAAGCACCCACCGCTTGACCCTGTATAACAATAGGTCCCTGAATCCCTGTCGGGATTTTTTGTGGGTGCAGGGTCATCAGCGTAACTTCTACGGAGGCTGCCAGGTCCAAGCCTCCCTGTGCTGGTGGGTTGGAGACAGGAGGGGGTGCTGATGCTGCAGCGACGACTTGTGTTGGTGCGTGGTCACTGCGGTTTGTGCTCCTGTCAAAGCTTCCCAGTCCCCGCCTGCAAGCGCCCGTATTGTGCATGTCCGAGCGGCATTTTTGGCACCAACTAGCTGTTAGAACCAGTGCAGCTGACCCTTGAAGTGGTGCAAGAGCAGCTAACACCTGATTTTGAGAGGTCTTTGCTTGTTCTTGTAAGCCTAGCCCTAATTGTTTGATTGCATCTACCAAAAAGGCTTGTAGTCCTGTTGGCATCAAAGCCATTCTCTCTAATGCCCCCTCTATAGTCCAATTGGCACCCAAAGTATTAAGCACGCTTCTAGTAGTGGAATTACAATTTTGGAGAGCACACCCCTTGTGTAATGCCCCTCTAAGATATTCTGGTACTCCAGCCCTTTCGATTGCGGCAGCAGCTTTATCAATAAATGATCCGAATGATTCTTCTTGCCCTTGCTTAATTCCCATATACACGGATACCCCTCCCGGCTCTTTTACCTTCTCTATAGCAAGCCTGACCAACCTCATAGCTTCCCAGCACTTTTCTTGCCCCAGCAAAGCTTGTGCTTCGGTACAAAGAAAAGGTCCTAAGCCCATAAGCTCGTTCACAGTTATACCATGTTTGGCTGGCTCACTTTTCACTCCAAATTGACTAACAGTAGACCTCAGCTGAGATAGTAATTTCCAATCAAGGGCTGTAATGGTAGCCTGCATGCTCCCTCCCTCCTGCGGATTGAATACAACAGGACAAGCTAGCTGGGTAGCAGCACTGATAACCTCGTCATCCCCTTTCTCCACGGCGTCTTTTGCCAAAGCAGCCCAAGTCCCCATTCGCTCCCTCGCAATAGCCTCCGCTAGGTCATTTTCCGCCCCAGGGATCGGCTCATTATTTTGCGGGAGCTTATTGGGTGGTTTTGGCCACGGCTCCCGTTCTTCAGGAGGTGCGGAAGGCTCACAAGCATGCTCTATACCCAATCCTGCCGAAGCAGAGGAGGACGGCAAGGCAGGCAAAAACCCCATCCTAACTGCAGGGGCTAGGGGAGTACCTGCATCCTGAGTATAATCTTTATTACCGCCTTGTGCAGCTGTTGCCTGTTCAGCCGCTTTTCTTTCAGCTTGATGTTGTAAAAGCTCATTATGAACCACCCTCCATAATTTACCTAACTTCTTGGCAGTTTTATCGTACTCTAAAGTAGCCTCCCACAATAAATCACCGAGCTTACGCCACTCTGTTAACTCGTGAACAGTGTGGGGGTTAATAAAAACTCCCTTAGCATACCCATAGGCTAAAAGCCCTGGTATATCCTTTTGTAAATCTATTCCGCTAACCTGCCGTTTTTATAAAAAGGCAGTAAATAAATCATATGCTGCTTGCCTCTCCATACCTAAATCATCAGCGCTGTTGCAGCTCTTCAAGGTTTCGGCAGCATGTATTGACCGGGCTCGCCTGTACAATCACCCAGGGCATGGCGCGTCTCAGCTTCTTTTTTCCCCTTTTTTCTCTGCGCTTATCTGCCATCCCAGCTGCTTCAGGACCCGACCCAATTCTTCACTCCTGCGTGGTCAATCGCCGTATCACGATCAGGGTTCACCATTTGATGGAAGTGAAGGGAGACAAGCACATCCTAATGATGATCATTGGTCTCAAATTTATTGATCCAGCTTACATACTTTTATAGTACTGGGAATTAAGCTCATACATATTGCAAAAGCTAAGCTCATCATTGGTTACAGATTACATGTCAACCCCTCCTTTGTGGCTACATTCTCAGAATACTTGTGGTTTTCTTGTTGAGGCTAATACTTGTTTTTACATCCTGCTGTTGACTACAGTTATCCATTCAAGGGCACTGTGTTTTTCTTGTTATTTGCTCAAGGACGCAGTGTTGTTGTTTTTCTCATAAGGAAAAGGCTGAGAGCATTCTGCTTACAGCTGCTTTTTACTGCTTAACCAGCTGTATATGATCATGGCCTTTTTCCTCAAGCCACGTCTGCACAAAATTCTCCAAACGCTGGGCTGCATTTCTGATTCCAGCAACTTTAGCACCATCAGTGTGGTTGAGTCCAGGAGAAGAACTTGCTCAAGCACAGATGCACAGAGAGTGCAGTTCCCGTGCAATGCTCTGAGCCTGATCCCTTTCCAAAAGGACCTACATGCTCCAGATTCCCCAAGAGTGTGCTTTATTGAAGCAACAGGAGAGCAATCTCAGGATTGCTGCTGAGTGGGGCACTGCTACGGAGTGTTGATGTGTGTAGCAACAGAGAGGACAGTAAACAGAGATGATAGTGGTGATATCCATCAGTCTGTCTGTCTATCTGTCTGTCTACACTATGTAACATTTACATAATTGAATCTTCCTGCCTCTGGTCCAAGGCAGTTGGAGGTGCAAAGGTCACCTAAAGCATCCCATTCAGGAGAGGATTAGAGACATGTTCCCTCGACCAATTCAGAGCAGGCAGAGATGTCTCCCCCTTCAGATACTGTGGTTTTTTCCCCTTAGAGCTGTTTTTCTCCTCCAGCCTCTTCTTCCCTGAAGCCCCCAGTTAATTCTTTGAATTTCTGCCTGTCCTAGAGTGGTGAAGTATTCCATGTTTTAGGTGGTGAAGAGAACATGAACTCTAGAAGTGTCTCTGACAAGGGCTGAGCTCACCCAGGAAGCACCTGCAGAGCCAGGATGGAGCTGTGAGACAGGGTGGGCTGTCAGTCACTACTGAAAGACAAACAGGACATGGTAGAAGCAGAGGGAGGCCCTCACCAGACCCTTGAGAAATGCCACAGCTTCCCTGTCAGCTGCCTGAGAGGCTGTTGGAGCTTCAGTCCCAGATGGCCCCTGATTGTAGGGCCAGGGTCACTTTGAAATCTGTGCCTCCCCTCAAACAGAGAATGACCCAGCAGAGCAGCAGCACAGTGCTTTGGGAATATGTGAGCCCAGCAGTCTTTGAGTCCTGGCCCACAAAGGTCCTATGGGAAGTTGAAACCCATCTTCTCTTGCTTTCTGTGCAGGTGCTTCTAGAGAAAGAGCAGGAGCAGATTGCTTCATCAGAGATGCCATGCCAAACTCAGGAAGAGCTGTTCCCAGCCCAAGAACAGGAAGAGCAGCTCGGGCAGCAGGTGGAAGAGCCACAGGAGAATGGCCAGGTAAGCCTGACTGGCCAGGGCTCAGAGGGAAGGGCAGGAAGAGGGGCATAAACCAGAGCTCTTGAGACTTAGGAGGCCAGGAATCCCACAGGCACTGGAAGCACAGAGCCTTGGAGTCTGCAGAGATTAGCCCTGGGACAGTAAGTTTGTAACGGAAGCAGATGTGGGTAGGGAAGCAGAAAGAAGTGGCTGAATAAATGTGATTTTGAGGCTGCAAGAGGAAAAAAACTGAGGCTGATGGCAGCTGCCAGTCACTTGCTCTGCATTTTTGTGTACAGAAGATCAAGGCAGAGCCACAAGCAGAGCTGCCCGAAGCACAGAGTGACATCATGGACATGAAGAGAAAGAACAAGGAAGATCTGGGAAGAATTCAAGAGGAGAATCTCCATCAGCAGAGGGGCGATCAACAAAACCAGGTGAGTGAAAGAGTGGTGGACACTCCACCCATGAAACATCCTCTCTCTTGTTTTTTAGAGAAGATGAAGGCACAACTGAATGCAGAGCTTCAGACAGCTCAAACTCGGATGAAGGCAAGGGAGAAGAAGCTGGAGGATGAAATAAAAATCATCAGAGAGAAACTTAATCCCCTCCCTCAGTCTCTACAAAAGCAAGTGAGTGAAAGAGGGATGCAGTCACTGCAGTCACCAAAGTGGTGTTTTCTGCCCTTCTTGCCTTTCCACTCAGAGCAGCAGGGAGTGGGGTGATGCCTCTGAGTGCCATCCTGCTGAAGTGTGTATCACAATCACTCTGAAAGACATTTCCTGGTGTGCTCAATCTCTTCTGCTGCCCTGCATAGAGGTACTTGTCCTTTGGCCTTTGGCTAGCAGTCATCCAAATTGATTCCTCCTGGCCTGTTCCTGCTCTCTTAGTTTCTTGAGGTGTTTTTACAGTGGAACATGGTGACCCAGATGGAGGATTGAAACAAGCTGTCTGTATCCCTTGTCAATCTGTTCTTTCCCTTTCCTCACAGTCGATGACTCCTGGCTGACAGGGACAAGCTCTAGTGTCTGACTGCTTTGTTCTGTTTCATTTGAGGAGCGAGTGTTGGCATCTCACCGGGCAGCCTGTGAAGATTACCAGCAAATCTCTGGCTCTGAAGGGCCCCAAGTTAGGAGTGAGGCACAGGTACCATCCCCACCAGAAGTGCTACAGGTTGAGCATGACCTGAAGATGGTGCAGGAAAAGAGAACGCAGTGGGAGGAGGCAGAACACTTGAACAAGGAACTGAAAGTGTGTCTGCAGCTCTTGGAGGGGGAAAGGAATCCTTGAGAGGAAGTAGAATGGTGATTGTGGCAGTCATCCTTTGGAAAATCCATGAAAATGGAACATGAATCTGGCCATGAACTCGAGTAAAACTAGCCTATGGTTTTGATCCATCCAGTTTGAGAAGTGGACATCAGAAAAAAGCCATTTAAAAGCCGTGCATGTGGCTGACAGCACATTTCTAAGGGCTTGCATTTCAAAAAGGGATCTCAGGGTAATTTCTGCCAGCCACCTTTTTGATATCAACTCATTTCTTGTCCCAGATCTACACGGGCTCTTTCACCGAACCTGCTGCAGCAGCAGCAGCATCGTCTAAAGGAGCCTTTTCTCCCCGACCTGAGAAGTGGAGCCAGGGCAGTTTGTTCACCTCCCGCACTGACCCAGCTGCTGCTCAGCAACAGGAGGTCGAGGGTGACTCTCTGGAGCTACTGAGTACGTCTGCTGTATTTCTTGTCTGAGGGACAGTGCATTGTGTGCAGGTGTCAGCATAGCCGTACCAAATGTTTCTCCTGAGTTTGGTGTCACGGGCACATTCAGGAGTCCCCACAGGAACTGCTGTAGAAAATCAGTCTCTGTGCTGGCCACCTGTGCTGCAGATCTGTCGGCCTGGTTGTTGTTGTTGTTATCCAGCCGACCACAAAGGGCTCAGAGTTCTAAGCACTGGGGCTGCCTTTTGTATCTCCTGGAAGCTGAGGTTTCTGCTTTAATGTCAGCATCTTGCATTTTGTTTCCCTCAGGGAAAATAGTAAACAAGGAAAATCCCAGGATGAAATACACCAAACTGGAATATATTGGCAGTGGGTGAGTCCAACCGCAGTGACTTCTACATAACCATGGGCCAGGTGTTTTTCTGGTGGAATGTCTATCCACCATGAAGTCAGGCAAGCTGCAAACAGACATCTATCCCCATGTTCCCACATTGGAGATAGACCGTCACATCTCTCAGTGCTGCTCAGAATTGGTGTATTTGCTGCTCAGAAGGCACTGTCAGAGACACCTCCGAGTTGCCGAGGTCTTGCCTGCAGCAAGGAACAGGACCTAGAAAATCTCATCTCTCAAGCGTGAGACACTTCTGTGTTAATTTCCTTAGCATTTTTTTATTTCTCTAAATCATACTGCCACACTAATAAAGAGGGAAGAAACTTGCTTGCCTGAAAGAGAAATCTCCTCCCTGATATCTGTCAGATAACAGTTCTCAGGAACATTTTTTCCAAGAGTTTGCTGAAGGAAATACTCTGTGGTCAGGATAAAAACAGAACAGTTTAGAAAGTGAAACCTGAGGTGGAAGAAGCAGCTCTATTTTTGAGCTGAGGCAGTAAATCCAAGCACTTCAGGAACAGGCCCAGTGCCCATGCACTTGAGAGGAAAATCCATCATCTGCCTTCTGGCAATGTTCTCCTGCATCCTGCAGGTTTTTGGCACTCACAGCAGAGATCTCTCGTGTGAGCTGGCTTTCACTGCAAGATCTAAATGGCTTCTACTTTCTTTGCTGCTTTTTTGTTTCTAGGACTTTTGGGGATGTGTGCAGAGCAATCGACAGTGCCACAGGAGGAGAGGTAAATGTCAACAGGCCCCGCAGACTCTGCTGCTCTTGAGGGGCTTTCCCCTCTGGTGTGAGCTGTGGCTGGAGCTTTGGGTAGAGCCGTGCTGAAAAGGCACAAGAAGCTCAGAGTGGTGCCAGCCTGCAAAATAGATCTGGAACAGTCTTTGAACTCCTCAGCTGCCGGAAGGAAGGCACGGAGGGCAGCGCTTCCTTTCAGACAAGGACGCGCTCACTCGCTCTCCATTGCTAAAACAAAGGTGGTGCTTTAGAGCACCTCACTGCTCTTTGGGGCTACAGCTTCAGAGTCCTGAATTCTCGATTCTGGCTGCCAGCAAATCCATCTGAAAGTTACTGGTAGTTCCTTAGCCACCTGCAGTGCTGCACTTGGCAACTGCACATAGGGAGAGATCTGCAAGGTGTCCCTAAAAGCCCTAAACCCTGCCCATAGCCCAAGATGTATCCACACAATATTAAGGCATGGATTACCTCTTCTGAATCCCAAACAAAGCAGCAGAGAGTGTGGTCAGAGGTTTGGGGGTGATAGTTTAGACACCACTGTTACCAAATGGACAAGGCAAAACGTCAGTGGCTGCAGGTGTGCTGTAGCTGTCCCCCAAGGGAGCAGAGAAATGGGCTGTTGGAATGTCAGTTCCTAATTACTGCAATGCCTAATCACAAGGAAGTTTGGCACAGCTCAGCTGTGTCATTGTAAAATCACTCGCTCCATTGCATTGTGGTCTCGTGCCACCAACTTCTCAAGTTACTGATTTTCAATGTCATTTTAGGTGGCCATAAAGAAAATAAATCTAAAAGGACTGAGGAAGAAGAAATTGAAAGCAAATGAACTCATGGTCATGAAAATTAATAGGAATCCCAACCTGATCAACTATTTAGACAGGTGAGTTTTTGTGAATGTTTCTTTACAGAGAGCAAACATGCAAGGTAAAATCCCACTTTGGTCAGTGGCAGAAAATAGAGCTGTAATTATTGGCGAATTATTATTGCTCTGCTCACCTCTAATGGATGGGAAGAGAGTGCATCTTGTCTGCATGAGTCTTCTCTGGCATACATAGTTTGAAAATTACTCAAAAACCGGGATCAGTCATATCTTACTAAATCAATAGCCTATAAGTTCACAGCCACCACTTTGTTTTGGGGCTTGATTTTTATCAAGTGTCTTTTTCCATCTGCATAAACTAACATAAATTTCCCTTGGATTGTGTCCCCTGTTTTTCCATTGCTCTGCATGCCAGGAAGACTAGGTGCTTATTTCCAGAAACACATAGTGTGACAGGTTTTTTTATCTGTTACTAAACTGCATTTTTCACTTGCTGGCCATTTAAGACATCTCCTTTTTCACAGCTGTGCCTTTCTTCTTGAGACTGCACAGACTGCAAACAATGCACAGCTGAGAGGGAATGTCTATTCCTTTGATTCTGTCCTAGTCACAAAGGAACCTGAAACAAGAATCAATCAAGAAAACAACCTAGTCATGCATGTTGATCTCCACACCCCTGTTTCCTTCTTTCAGCTACCTTGTGGGTGATGAACTCTGGCTAGTAATGGAGTTCATGGATGGAGGCACTCTGAGCGACATCATCAGCAGGACTTGCCTGTCTGAAGACCAGACGGCAGCCATCAGTCGGGAGGTCAGCAATCCCATTTGTGTTTCTGAGGGCTTGGGCAGGATTGTCTGGGAAACAGGGGCTCAGAACAGGAGAGGTTTCATGTGCCAAGCTTTGTTTCTGTGTGGCTGGTATGCTATGGGAGAGTAGAAGCACTTCAAGTGAAAGGCCTGCCAGTGCCCCTGCATTCACTGTACTCAGGTCCAGTACTCTTCTCTCCTGCTGTTGTATTCTAGCTCTGGCTCATGTATTTGTATTTGCTGTTCTCCACTTTGCCTCTCTAAATGTTTTCCTGGAGTCTGTCTTCACTGCATTCCTTGCCTGTGAAAGCAAAGGTGCTGGTGGCAGGATTTGAAACAAGCAGCAAAGAAAAAAGTCCTTTTTCACAGTCCTCATCTAAAAAGGACAGGAATGCAGCCAAAATGCTCTTTACTTCAGGAAGGTGACTGATGTGATACTTCCAAGTCTGTGCTGAGGCCAGCAATAAAACCTTTGTCATGCAGCCTCCCACCCAAAAGTGATCTGCTCCACACCAAAGGGAGGGACTTTTTCTTTCTTGGCAAAACCCTCATTTGTCTTCTGCATGGAGATAGCACATGCACTGCAGCAGCAGTCATCCTGGCTGGTTTGCAGGGGACAGTCTACAACAGCAGGTGCCGTTGCTCTTTCAAAAGCTGACATGCGTTTCCTCAGAAAGGTCCTGCTCTGCAAGTGTTGGAGTAGCAAGCTCTTCCTCTCAGTGGCACTGTGTTCTGCCCTGGAGAGGGAATCTTTTAGATTGTTTCCTTTCTTGTGTGATGAAATCCCATCACTTTTTTTTTCCCCTCTTCTTTCTCTTTTCTCTCTCAGTGCCTGCGAGGACTGGATTTTCTCCACTCAAACAATGTGATCTACCGAGATGTGAAGAGCTGCAACATCCTTCTCAGAACCAATGGTTCTGTCAAGCTGGGTCAGTGTATTCTTGGTCTGGTGAAGTGTTCCAGGGATGTGGGTGTAGGGCTGCTTTGAGTGACTGCCAGCTCTCCAAAAATGGTGCTGGTGGCAGTGCAGGGACCCCTGCTGTGAGCTGAGGGCCCAGTTGCAATGTGCACAGAGGTATGAGAAGGAACCACAAGTAGTCAAGACTGCTCTTGGTCTGTGTGTGTCCCTTCCAGAGGGAGTGAGCTATAATCTAAAGCTTCAGGGGAATAAAGTCCACTGTTGGAGGGAGCGTTAAAAAATCTGGGTTTTTTTGGATGTGGCCAATTTCATACTACCTTGGCTAAAGCCCCAAGGAAACTGAGTGTGGAAAGTTCTCCAGGATTCAACAGCACATTCTTAGACTGAGAATGGGGAATTCTTTTGCTTGGTTTCCTAATTGGAGCTGGCTTTCATGGTTTGTTGTTTTCCCCACAGCTGACTTTGGCCTCTTTGCTCAGCTCACCCCTGAGCAGAGCAGACGGAGCTCTGTGGCTGGCACTTCTGGGTGGCTGGCGCCTGAAGTGGTGACAGGCCAACCATATGGCCCCAAAGTGGACATATGGTCTTTTGGGATCGTGGGCATTGAAATGGTGGAACGAGAAGTTCCTTGCAGGAACGCAACTCCTGTTTTGGTAAGGAGCAAATACTCACTGATCCCAGTGTCTTTGTCACCTGTCCCATTTTCTGTGTGCCATTGGACAAAATCCCATTGCCATCTGCTGGCCCCACTTCCACCAAGATTCCCTTCTAAAAATGTCCCTGCAGCACATCAGCATCTGCTGTAGATTTGGTTGCATCAGAAGGGACGTGGCAGTTCAGAAACCTAACCAGTTCAGAAAGTTGCCATTTTGGCCTCCAGCCATGCCTGACGTTTCTCATTTGCTTTTTGAACCCTGTTGGAGCTCTGGCTCTGTAGGATAAGAATTTTTCAATGAAACAGTTGGATGTGTGATAAATATCCTTCAAAATGGATGTTGAGTCTTCCCAGTTACAATTTTACAGAAAAAGAAAAAGTGAAAAAGAAACAACCAGTAAAGCAATGCCTAGGCAGTTGTGCTTTCTTTTCCCTTTTTGAACCAGAGCACATCAAATTTCCTCCATACTGTAGCATGTTTTTCAAATCCTGTGGGTCTTTGAAACTTCCAGATTTTCAAGTCATCTGTACATTGTTCAGTCATGTGTGTGGGATGCCTGGATATGTTTAGGATGTGTTTTTCTCCAACTGCAGTTAGAATTGTACACCAAACCCGTGGCTGTTTCTTGGTACTTTAGCAAATTGATGAGCTTGCAGTCAGGTGCCTGGGCTGGGATCCAACGTGGGCAGTTGACGCCGGTGCTGTGTTTCTTTACCATAGGGGCAGCGCCATCCCTGGCCTGCACAGTTCTAATGACAGTGAGGACTCCAGCTCCCCACCATGGCCAGTGGCTGAGCAAGCTGCAGAGGGACAGGATAAAACCCCCTTTATGACCTCTGGTGGTGTGGGAAAAGAAAGAAAGATGTCCTAATTATTTATACTCAAGCAGAATGTGTTTGTTGTTTTAGGCTTGGAAATTTTCCTTTGGGTTGAAGAGGATAATAACAAAGTCTCTTTGGTCACCATCTATTTCAGTGTCACCAGCACAAAGCTGTCAGCATTGTAACGGGCATTTTTATGGATACCAGGCTGCAGCCTGGGGTCATGGAGATGCTGCCAAACCTCCCATTTCTTACCCGACACTTTCTGCGATGGCCACACCTTTAATGCATAGACTTGAGCAAACAAATGAGCAGAGGGTGGCCAAAAGCATGGCACTTCTTCTTCGGATTTGACCATGAAAAGGTTTCCTTTTGTAACATAAAGAAGCCAACATGTGCAGCTGAGAGACAGAGCTACAGGTGGCTGCTGTGCACCCAAGCAGGCATTTTCATCTCAATATATTTGTGCATGCATCTTAATGTGTCTGTGTTGAATATCAGATTCCAAATGTTTGTTTTGTTTTCCTGAGGAATAACTGGTGGATTTCCTTTTTTTCCTTCCACTTAGCAGTGTTTTCTAGAAGAGGAAAAGAAGCTCAATGAGATTTGTTTTATGGCAGTTGTGTTTCAGGGACCAACAAGCACTGCAGAGATGCCTTTCATGTACTAATCCTTGCAAATAGTAGAGTTAGTATAGCAAAATCCCTCTTCCAAAAAGCCTGTCAAGCTAGTGTGAATCCTCAGGGAAGGAAACATGCTTTGCTGATGTAGTTCCCACTTACTAGGTCAGTCAATGAAATCAGCTGCCAAGGCAAGATCTGCAGGATGGTGGAAAAGCTGTGGCTGCATCAGGGTCTGGGTTTTTGGTTGGTAAAGGAAAGTCATCTCTGGGTCTCTGCCAGGGCAGAAACTGCCACTGCAGAGTGAAGCTTAACCAATGGGATCTGGGAGAGCATCTAGAGATGTGAAAGTAGCAGGTGCAGCCTGGTGTTTCCTTTTTCTGTAGGCTCAGCTGACAGCCAGGGGAGAGAGACCACAGCTGCAGCAGCCCAACAGATTCTCGTCTTGCCTATGTGACTTCCTAAGCTGCTGCCTGCAGACAGATGAGCAGAAGCGCTGGTCTGCCAGGGAGCTCCTGAAGGTAAAATGTGAAGGGGCTGCAGGTGAAACAGGCTCTGAGGGATGGGCTCCTCCTCCCCTCAAATCAAGGCATCAGCTGAGCCCCCTTCCTCCTCACCTCCACTCTTGCTGCTCTTCAGCTGAAAATGGTGAGGAATGCTAGGCTGGGCTGGACTGGTAGGGACCTGTGAAGTTCCTCTGCTCCAAGTATCCTGCAATAAGCAGGGACATCTTTAAAGTGGTCAGGTTGCTCAGAGCCCTTTCCCACCTGACCTGGAATGGGGCACGTACAAGCTCTTGGGACAGCCTGTGCCAGTATTGCACTATGCTCTGAGTAAACAAGTTCTTCCTTAGACCTACTCAGACTTGATCCCGATTTTGATTAAAAATATTCATCACATTCTATTGTAACTGGAACTGTTAAAAAAGGTGTCCCCACTTTCTTCAAAGCCACTCTGAAGTCTTGGAAAGTGGCAGCAAAGACTCCCTGGGGCCTGTTCTTCACAAAACTGAAAACCTCCACCTCTCTCTGCATTTCCTGAGAGGAGAGGTGCTCTGTTTTCTGACTGTCTCTGTCGCCCTGTTTTGTAATTTGGTGGGATGTTTCATTTTATCTAATGGCAAAAGAATTGAAGTAGAGCAGTGCAGGGTACAGAGTCATGAAATGGTGGTGCAGGAGCCCAAGGAAGCCAGACCCAGCTGAGCAGTCAGAGATTTGGCTGGGGGCAGCAGGGGCTCTGGGGGGCTCACTGTGAGCCTCTGAGGGGCCCTGGTTTGTGCCCCCCAGCCCACCCTTAGAGGTTTCTGCCTCGCAAACAGGGACAGCTGGGAGGGAATTGTCCCAGCCCCATCTGCTGCCTGGCATGCTCAAGAAGACGGGAACTGTGCCAGGGTTACTGCCAGGTTGTGTGGCAGAGAGGGAACTGCAGGGCCCAGTGCCACTGGGCTGGCCCTGCTGGGAAGGAAGGTGCCATCCAGCACACGAGGGGCAGGGCATGGAAAGGTGGACACTGCTCTGTCTCCCTGTGGGAATCAGCACAGTGCCTGTCTTGCAAAGGTAGGGACCTATGTGAGTCCTTGGAGTTTCCTGAAAGGAAAAAAGCCTAGGGACAGAAAGCACCATTTCTAGAGCACTGGCAGGGCAAAAATCCCAGGGAGATGAAGACATCACAATAAACAGATGAGTGGGATTCTGGGCCTCCTTTGCCAGTGATGGCAAGGTCATGCACATGATGACTGGGGGAGCAGATGGTCCCATTGCTCCTCTTTCCTGGTCTTTTTGGGACCCAGAGGAATCCTGATTGATACTCCGAAGCACTGAGCTTGGAAAGTCATGGTTCAATGTTCTTTGTTGTATTTTTTTCCTGTGGACAGCATCCATTTGTACGTTCAGCCAAGCCAGCATACAGTTTGGCACCACTCATCAACTCAATCAAGATGAAGAAGAAGAAGGAGGATTGGAGAAGAAGAATATAATAATCAAGATGTTATCTCCATTATCAACTTAGAGTAGGATTGTAGAGTAGGACTCTAGAGTAGGATTGTTGAGTAGTTTTGGTTTATAGTGTAGGTTTATAGTATAGGTTTATAGAGTAGGATTATTATTAAATAAAGTTTCTGAAACATCAACTCATTTGGAAGATTCTCCTCCTTCGGACCCCTTTAGACAGCTCAGCATTTTCTTTTGAATTACCAGTTGTGTTTTACTGATGCTAAGTCACACTTACGGCTTCGTTGGTGTGGTTCGTAAGCGGAGAAGGTTCTTCTTCATTCATCCTCTCCAGACCACACAGCCTTTGGAATATGGCCCACTGGCTGGTTTGGCACAGCTGTGGTATTTGTAGTTGAGGCAGAAAAGGTAATGGCATTTGAAGGCAAAACCAAAGGAGGGGTGAGGCAGCCAAGACACCCTGTGTGGATTCAGGACTTCAGTCGTCACTCAAGAGCATTTGGGTTCCTGCCACATGGATTTGTATCCCTAAATGCAATGTCTTTGGTGGAAAGAGAGCCTTGCTCAAGTGAGAAAGCAGAAAGGTCAGAGAGGGTGCTCAGGAAGGTCTCCTGTGGTGCAGAGCTGTCAGCGCCTGTGAGGTGAGAGCGGGCCCAGCCTTGGCTGGGGTGGAGCCCCAGCAGAGCACCAGCAGAGGCCGGAGCAGGCTGAGCCCCGGCAGAGGCAGGCTGGAAGGAGGCCCTTGGAGCTGCAAGAGGCAGCAGCCGGGCCCTGGGTGCCTGTTCCTGGCAGCGGGCAAATCCTCCGCTCTCAGAGCCCAGGTGGCAGCTGGCTGCTGCCGAGGGGAAACGCAGCCGTGCTGGTCACAGCCCAGCCTGGAGGCATTGGCCGTCTGGAGTGTGCCCAGGAGCAGAGAAAGGCCCAGGGCAGCCAAGGGCCGCTGGGCTGCCTGAGGATTCCTCCTCTTCTGCCGGCTGCCCTGCAACTCCTGGCAAAGGTCAGCAGTGTGTGCAGCACTCTGGGCACGGGGGCAGGGAGCCGGGCTGCTCGGCAGGCTGGAGCACAGGGCAGCCTCCTTCAGGCCCGGCTCTTGTGCCAGGGGAAGCGAGGCCAGCATGAGGCAGGGACAGCTTGGCAGGGCCCATCTGCAGGAGCCAACGCCTCATGCAGCTCTGGGAGGAAGCGCCTGCAATCCTGCAGTTCTGCACTGAGCCAGAGCAAAGGTGTGAGATGCAGAGTGTTTTTCAGGAATATTCAGGCCAGCCTGCTTTGTGCTCTCTGGCACACATCAAGTGCTGTGCAATGCAGCTCTGAGCTGCTGGGAGAGAGGGTATCAGGGATGTGCCTGAGGGTTTTGCCTGAGTAGTGATTAGGAAGGGAGCAGAATAATTTCAGTAGGGAATCTATGTTTGCTTCATTAATTTCAGAAAGAAAATTGTAATGTTTCAATAGCATTTGCAGGACTTTATGACAAATGTTTTGTTTGATTCCTAGAATAGGAAGGAGAGGTGCTGGGAAAATATTTAGGTGTAACCAATGGGGCTTAGTCTTGTGAATTCCTTTAGCTTTAGCAGGCAGTGCTGAACCCTGTATTCCCTCATTGCAGTGCTTAATGTGTGCCAGTGGCTTTCCTGGCCTTGAGAATAGAGAGAGTGTTCCTTCTAAGAAGGAACCTTTCTTTCCCCTTTACGGGAAAGAAAGTGTTTTTAGGAGGCTCTTGACCAGCAAAGGAGAATTTGAGGAATGGGATATTTTGCAAACAACTGTGACAGGAATGGAATTGTGTCCGAGGCCCTGTCATATTTGATCCGTGTTTGAGCAGGTCAACGAGAAATGAAGAAAAGTATATCATTCAATGGGTAGGAACTTAATCTTTGAAAGAGAAACAGTGTATTGATCAATCTGTGGGTATTGGAATTAATTAGCAATATAGCCAGAAGGGACGTGCCTGGACTTGTCTGGCCCTTGCTGCATGACTAAAGGGCAGCAGCTGTGGTGTTTTCACCTCAGACACAACTTTGGCTAAGCTGGATGCTGCAGCTGGGCGCTAGAGACAAGTCCAGTCATGCAGGAGCTCAGGTTTACCTTGGCAAAGAAGCTTTAAGGCAAGGATGAAGGAAAGGAGTCGGGTTCTGCTAGAGGGTTTCGATCCAGAGCTTTAATCCTTGCCCACAAGCCTCTGAATCCAGAAACAGAACCTCTCAAACTGCGTGGTTGCTGTTCCTTTTAACCCCAGGGAGAGGGGGAGGGAAGGGGCAGGGATCCCACAAACCAGGTAAGGGGGCAGAAGTCTCAGGGGGCAAATGGCACCTGGATGGCCCAATGTCCTCCAGGGGTGTAAGGCATCTTTTGAACTCTGCCAATCACTCAATGTCCTTCTGGAATGCCAGGATTGATAGACAGTGCTCAGCAGGGGTCAGGGTGGGGGAAAGGAGAGGTGATTGACACACCTGGGGAAGAAGTCTACAGGGAGAAACCCGAGATATCTGAGCCAACACACGACATCACACCACAACATCTCCTCCTTGTTTTGTTTCAAATGAAGAGGACTGGGTTTTGGGGGAAAAATTCTTGGCAAACCACAGTTGGTAAATTGGTTCCTCCTCTTCAGAAGGGTCAGTGTTTTCTTCTGCAACTTCCATGTCATCTACTGGAGCACTAAGGACTTCCAAATGGTAGACTTCCAGAGGGGAAGATGAGCTTGAAATTAACTTGTGAACCATGTGCTTGATTAGTCCGAAAACAATGCTAATGACTACAATAACAATAACTAGAATAAACAATACTAAAGTACAGTTTTCAGCATAGGTCCCAACCAGCCCGAGAGTCCCCAGCCCTTGAACAGTCCTCTCAGCCAGTCATCTGTTTCTCTCTTGATGTCATAATTTCAGGGTGGTCTATATGTTTGCTTTGGGCTGACGAACAATGCAGGAGATCGCTGGTGAAATGATCGTGAGGAGCAGGCTCAGTCTCATGGTGTCTCGACACTGCACACGAACAGTGTGATCTCAACTGGTACAAGGAACTTAAGACAAACATATATTACTATTACTCATAGTATTACTATTACTATATTTCACAAACTATTCCAGATAGGAGGCCTAAATGGAATTTCTTCCAGGGAACACACCCAGCATTTCCTTCTCCAAAGCAGAATTAGCAACCTGGGGCGCTTCTGTAGACTTCCCTGAGAATTTGGGGATGTAGGGCTTACCCATTTGGAAGGAACCCACTTTGAACCAGACGGGCTGGACACGCAGGCGTATCCACGTCCCCATGTAACTAATTTCTAAGCTCTCATTGTCTTCCAAGTCTCAGGGTCCTTTATTAAGACTGAAGGTTTTTCTTTCACTGACATCTGACTGCTCTCCCCAAAGTGGCGTACGAAGGGCAGATTCAGGCTGTCAAAAGAACAGTTCAGAAAATTGGTTGTGAACAGAGCCCTGGATAACTGGATGTGGGGAGGTTCTACTTTCAGAACCGGATGTTGGTGGTCCAGGACTCTTTTGATATCCCAGGGAGTCCTTTCTACTACAGCTTGACCTGTAGAGGAGCAGGGGATGCCTGTTTTGTACTCTACTCCCCATTGCTGCAGGAAACTCCTGAATTCCTTGGATTTGTAAGTGGGCCCGTTATCAGTTTTTAACTCTGGGGATGCCCATGAAAGAAAAAGCCTGTAAGAGGTGCTTTATGGCCTTGGAAGATGATTCTCCTGTGTGGGCAGAGGCATAGACCGCTCCAGAAAAGATATCTACACTAACATGAACATATTTCTGCCGTCCAAATGACTGTGTGTGTGTATTACATCTGTTTGCCACAGTTCACAACTGTTCAACCCCCTTGGGTTTGCTCCCATACTCACTGTAGGGAGTGCATGTTGTTGGCAATTGGGGCATGTGGCCAAAATTGCTTTGGCCTGTTCTTGAGTGATGTGAGACTGACAACCCAGGCCAGGTACATTTTTGTTGGAAAAGCTGGTGGCTGATTTTCGCCTGTTCAAAAACATTTGGGAGAGCGCCCATCTCTGTAGGCGCAGCATGAGCATCTGCCCTTCTGTTGCCTTCAGCGAAAACCCTGGCAAGTCAGTGTATGATCTGACGTGCATCACATAAAATGGTTGCTCTCAGTGGGAAACTAACTTTACGAGTTTTGAGAACAATTCAAAAAGTGCAATGTTAGACACCTCTGATTCGGGTCCTAGCTTTCTGGATCATTTCTGCTACCAGCATTTGGGACTTTGTCATTCTTGTGGATCTTTGGTGACTGAGGAAAACCCACTCTGTGATCAAGAGAGGGTCCTTCTGGTCCTGGCCCTTTTTAGGTGTTTCCTTAGCCTTAGGTGTTTGTTTTTTCTCCCGCTGGAAAATGATTCCATGGAGGTGTGGCAACTTACCTGAGATGATAAATTTGAATGGCAGGTCAGGCCTAGATCAATTGGCCTGTCTTGTGGACATTGCTGTCTGAACTTTTTCTAGAGCTTTCTGTGCCTCTGGGGTAATAGCCCCAGGAGAACTCGGGTCCCCTCCCCCTTTCAATAAATCAAAAAGAGGGGCAAGGTCTTTGTTGGTCAGACTTAGCCAGGGCCTTACCCAATTTAAAGACCCACACAACTTGTGGACATCTGCAGGGGTCTTGATCTTTGTTTTGATTTTTAATTTTTGAGGAACAATGGTCCTATTTCCAATTTCTAAGGAATTGGAGTATTCCCAAATACTTCCAAGGCGGCATCTTTTGAATTTTCCTTTCCTGGAGCTCGAACCCTGCAACAATCAATGCATCAATCGTTAGGTCAAGCGCATGGGTGAGTAAATCATCATTGGGGGCACACACAAGGATATCATCCATATAATGATAGATGATGGCCTTTTCTGTGGCTGCAAGCACCAGGGAGGGCAAGGAAGAGACATACCACTGACAGATCGATGGTGAGGCTTTTAGTCCGTGAGGAAGAACTTTCCAATGGTACCTTTTCATCGGGGCTTCCCTGTTGATAGTGGGGACCGAGAATGCGAAACGCAGTGCATCATCAGGGTGTAGGGGTATTTGGAAAAAACAATCTTTTATATCAATAATGGCCAATTTCCGATCTTGGGGAAGCATCGCTGGGCATGGCATACCAGGTTGGAGAGAGCCCAACTCTTCAATGACATTATTAATTTGTTGGAGGTTGTGGAGAAGCCGCCATTTCATTTTTTCAGCTTTCTGGATGACAAACACTGGAGAGTTCCACAGAGACGTGGTCTCCACAATGTGACCTTTTTTCAGTTGCTCTTCCACTAGCTCCTCAAGCGCCTTCAGTTTTTGTTTACTGAGCAGCCACTGCTCTACGCGAACTGGTGTGTCCATCTTCCAGTTCAGTTTTTGGGTAAGGTGCTTTTCAGTGACTGCTGCCCAAAATCCTGTGGAGAGTCCAGAATATCAATTGTGACTTTCCACTGAGCCATTTAATCTCTCCCTAACAACGGTTCCAGATAATCTAACACAAATGGATGTATATTTGCCAATTGTCCATTTGGCTGCTTGTTTTGGATGACACTTTTGGATTTTCTTGCCAATTGCATGCCCTCTACACCTCGAATGTGACCAGCCACATTTTGCAAAGGCCAATGTGCTGGCCAGTCCCAGATCCTGTACTGGGATCACTGTGCAATCTGTACCCATGTCTACAAGCATCTCAATGCGTTTTGACTCTCCACTCCCTCTGACATTACACCAGATTTTGGGTTTGTCCTTCCCAACAGCTTGGACCAGGGCGACTGTGGGCCCTTGTTTTTCAGTGCCTTCAGGTAAACTTGGCACCGGGATAGCTTGTGCAAGGATTTGTCCTTTGGGAAGAAATGGGTGGGTGGAAACAGTGCAGGCCAAGAGCGAATTGCTCAGGATCTGCTGTTGTCATTCCTGGAGCAATTTTGATCTCTTGTGGTGTGTGTTTGGTGTCCCCAGTGATGATGCACTTACAGTGAATTCGGTGCCAAGTACCCTGCTGTTGTGGGCTGACGGAGACAAAATGCCAGTCAGTGTCTTTCAGGAGTGGCTCTGTCAGCTGCAAGCTAAAAGGCTCAGTAACAGAAGTTGTGGTCAACATAGGTTCACCTAAGTCATAGCAAAGGTTATTTGGTTTCACTTTCAGCGGTGGACCAGCAGAATTGGTCCTTGAAGCATCTGCTTCATTCAGAGGAATAGGGATGTTACTGCATACTTGGTCCTTTTTGCTTCCCTCATTCCCTTGGCCTACTGTTTTTGTGTCTGCGTGCCTGGCAGGCCAGCGCTCCCCACTCAGGTTTTTTTTGTTGTTGTTGACCACCAGAGAGTGCTTGTAGTTCTCCTCCCCTGCTATTTCTAAATTCATCAAACTGCTTTTTCAGGGGACACTGGTTACTCCAGTGCCCAAGGTTGTTACAAAGCAGGCATGGCTTTGTAGGGCCAACCATTGCTGGTTTTTGCTGCTGCCCAGGGTACTGCTGTGCAGAGGGAATGGGTGCTGGGCTGGCAACAGTGACTCTCTGTTGGTCTTGGCAGCAGCTTTGGTCTGGTGTCTTCAGCAACACTCACCAGAGGCACTTTCCTGTAACAAACTAGAAGCATATCTTTTAGTGTAGGGGGGTGTCTTGGTTCAGGGCAGATTTGGAAGAGAACATCTAAAGGGGTTCTTTTAGGAAAGCAGATTCATTTGACTTCTCTCTCCAATTGGTCCAGGAGAAAATAGCTCTTTGGAGAAAAGTGGAAAAAACCTGTTTATTAAACAATAAAACCTAAACAATATTAATCAATAAAACTCCTTGCTGCTCCAAAAGACATGACAAATTCAGAAAGTCCCCTCCCTAGGTTGCAACCTAGCTCACTCAGTTTCTTATCAGTATTTCTGGAGCTGGAAATGCTGCGGCCCAGGCCCGGCCCGGTGGGCCACAGGTGCGAGCTACCAGTGCTCTTCTGGTGTTCAGTCCAGAGCAGGTTTGAACAGATCTAAAGAAAGGGGAAAAGGAAAGAAAAAAAGTACAGTCCAGGGAACTTCTTTGCCTCAGCTAGCTAAACTAACTAAAAGCAAAGGAGAGCTCTGTCTCACTGACTATCTACAGACAACACAGTCTAGGAGCAGGAATGTGGAGGAGTGAGTGCAGTGTCTGAAAACAAACTGCACATTTCTTCTTTCCCCTCTTCACTCTCTGGAACAAGTTTTAAAGGTGCAAAATTTATTATTCAGCATAGACGATTGGGGATAAAAGCATCATAAAGTCAACCTAGGACAGGGGGGTTTCTAGACGTAAGCTTAAAATTGCTGCTTGACAATGTTCATTTGCATTTGTAATTGCCATTTCCTCTGAAACCTCTTCCCTTGCCTTCTCTTTTTCAACTTTGATTTCAATAGCTGTAGTTAACCTTTCTACAAATTTAAAAAAAGTATCTGATGGTAGCTGCTTGATCTTACTGTATGGCACGAATGGGCCTTCAGGTTGGAGGGTAAAGAAGGCTTTTTCAGCTGCTTCTTTGACTCTCTCAAGTGCTTCTACAGTAATACTGCAGCTTGGACTGGCGCTAAGGACCATTGGCCATCACTGGAGAGATGGTCAATGGTGATTGGCATGCCATTGGCATCTTTTGCTGTGTTTGTATCAGCAAGTCTGTGAGAGCTTCTTTAAGCAGTTGTTTCCATGCCAATTCCCATAATTTGAATTCTGTAGAGGCCATGAGGAACGAAAAAAGCTGTTTTAAATCATGTGGGACTACTACAGTCCTACCCAGTTTGGCATTTAAAAGGCCACAGAAGTATAGGCTATGTGGGCTATGTGGGCCACATATTCTTTGTGTGCTTTGCAGACCTCTCTTATAGTTTCTCATCCAAAATCTTTTCAATTAGCAGTTGGGGCTCCTCCCCCTTGCCCTGCATGCTGATATGTAACAGGGACAAATGACAAAGTGGAACCCTGTATTGGGTCTGCAGTTCCCTGCCCTATATCCTTTGAATCAGAAGGATTGGGATCACAGGTGCAGCCATGGGGACAAGCAGTGGCCGTGCCCCCACTGCAGGAGGGGGCGGGGACATTGTGGGAACAGGGGGTGGGGACAGGGGGGTGGGAGGGGCGGGGACACCTGGTGACATCACATTGGCAGACGCCCCCTGGGAGGGGTAGAGGGGTGGAGCTGAGGGTATGGCAGGCAAGGTGGGGGGAGGGAAGGTGTCAGGAGGATCAGAGAGGGTGGGGGGTGAGGAGGGATTTTTGGGATGCTTCAGGGAATCATGGGAAGAAGGAGACCAGATATAGCATGGTGCCACATGGCATCCTCCATTTTCTTGACCCCCTAGGGTCTGGGAGCCATTTTAGGGGTCACTGCTCTCCGAAAAGCTAACACATGCTCTGGGTTTCAGAGCAGGGCACACAGGGGTATGGGGAGAGTTCCACGTGGTCTGGCCAGGACTTTGTGGACAGCTGAACTCAGGCATTTTAAGGTGCTCAGGGAGCTGGCTTCCCTGGGCATGAGCAGAATCTGCTCTCCTAAAAACACCAAGATTTGGGGTAGAGGGTTCAGAGCTGGGGGGAAGGAGAAACAGGAAGGGCAGAGGTACATTCCTTGTGTGGCTTTTTCTCCACTTCTTCTTTTTTGAGTAAGGCTGATTGAACTCCAAAACACAAATTTAGCTGAGGACGTGTCCCTGGACTTTCCCAAGGTTATCAATTCATGCCCTACTTTATCCCAGAATTGAATATTGTGGACTTGTTCAGGAGAAATTCGTGGGAAGTGTAGAAAAAAACCACCTTATAAAATGTTTCAATTTTCCTTTAGAAAATGTTACATTTCTACTAACTAAAATTTCAACAATCTGATAATATACTCCTTTTTGTGCTGTGCTTAATTTAGAGCCCATTTTAGATGTAAAAGGCATAGCACAATGTCCTGCCTACCAAAAATAAAACCAAATCAGCTACCGATTTCCAAAAACCACGGTTAAGAAGTGCAAGCACACAGACCTTTAGCCCTTCACAGTGCAGCTGCTTGTACGGCTTTTTAAAGTGCTGCCGGCAGCAGCACGGAATTGGAACTCACCGTGCTGCCCGGGGGATAGACAGAGCCTCCCCGCCCACACAGCAAACCTGAAACCGGAGCCGCCCTGCACCTCCATGTGAGCTGTGCCGCCCCACACTGAGAAAGCCAGGAAGCCAGGCTGGTGCCGCAATGATGGGTAAGGGTAAGCGAGAGTCCCCCTGGCTCCTCTGAGCCAGCGCCGCGCTGCAAGCTCACTGCCATGTGATTTCTAAAAACGGCAAAACCGCGCTTCTCTGGGCTATGCCTAACGTGCTATCGCTACCACTCCACAGGGCTGTGAAGCCTTTTTGTGCTCTGAATAAGAGCGAAAAAGAACAGATTGCAGCAGTCAGTGGCCTTAAAATAAAGTCCGTCCAGCTAGCAGAGCGGCCAGCTGGCTGCTACAGCAGTGGGGAGTCAACCCTGGTGGCAGGGCCCCAGGGTTGCTCCTATGGACGCCCCTCGGTGGCAGTGGCTTTGGGCTGCATCCGTGTGGACGAGATCACGCTGAGAGTCCAATATCAAGCTGCAAGGAATGATGAGACGAGAGACGTACACTCTCTGGGGACGGTCAGCTTTATTGCCTAGATGGAGGCCAGCCAAGGAGGGACAATCTGGCTTGCACCTAACATAAGTCCAACAGGGAGTGACAAAGAACAATGAGTGTGACAGAGTTATAAAGGGGGGAGGAATCCAGGGAAGGGGTTCAACCAGAACCAATCCAGGGTGTAGAGGGAATGAACCTATGGTAATAGACAGTAAAGGGAGACCAATCGATACACAACAAAGGAGGGGCTCCGGTCCCACAGCCAATCATAACTCCCAAAGTGAGGAACCTTCTAGAAAATTAGGTGGAGTAGGGAGTCACTGGCAGGGCCCAGGGTGGGAGGAGTATGCTCTATGTAAGGAAACAAGGGGAGGGGAACTGGGAGTTAACCAGGGGATTGACATAACTCAAGGCAGGAGTAACCAAGGCAACAGAATGACTGGCAACACAGTGGCAGGAAAGACAGTTGAGGGCAGAACCATTATACAAAATGGGGGAGCAATTAAACAAACTAACCTAGCACACTACAACATCTCCCCATTTTTTGTTAAATAAAATTGAAAAGAACGGAAATGTCCACATAAAGAACTTAAAACAAAGGGACCCGCGGCCGGTCATGCCAAGTGTTTTCTTCTTCTAGATCGAGTCCATCGACCCACTGGCAGCTGTATGGTGGTGCGGTGGGCCCCGCTTCATTAGCGGCTCTCTCTGCCTCTGAAGAGAGGTTGTCCATTTCAATAGGCTCGTTGTACTGAGCGACCGCTTGATTTACACTTGGCGATGTCATCTTAAGCACAAGTCTTTTGACCAGCTCGCGGATTATAGAAACCAAATTCAAAAGTAAAACTAAACCAAACACAATCTTACAAACAGTTTCTAAAATGGAACTGGCCCAGCTGTTCAGGCCCCACCCCTTAAAAATGTCCCCCAGCCAGTCCGAAGTTTCCTGCTTCACCTGATGGATTTGGTGTTGCAGGCGTTGGATGGTATGTCTGGCGCCCTCGGCTCTAGAAGACAGGTTCAAGCAGCAGAGGCCCTCAAACTCCTCACAGTGGTGGTGGTGGAGCAGCAGTAGGAAATCAATTGCTGCCCTATTCTGGAGTGTCGCCTTTCTTGTTATTTCCTCGTCCGTAAGGAGGTCGTAAAGAGCAGCTGATGTAAGATTGGCTTGTTTAGCCACCCAACACTCTAGGCGGCCCAATTAACCTAGAGATTTGGCCACCAATACCCAAGGCAATAACAGGGTAAGGGCAACAGCTTTAGGTTCAGACCAATGGGTAATTTCGTCATCACATTCAGCTGTGAGATCTTTAAGATCTCTTTTAGATCTGGCCAATTCTGATGTGACGTTTGTCTTTCTCCAATTTATAATTTGCGTTATGTTGGGGGTAAACAGCGACAGCCTCCCAAATGTGCACGGCCCTCCGATCAGACAAGAGGGGATGCCTGCCCACGCTCAGGTGCCACAAATTAAAAATGCTCCCTTGGGAAGGGCGAAGGGGGTCTCACCAGTGGTGGTGGGTACGTTGATCTTTAAAACTGCTGCACACCACTGGTGAGCCTGATACTCTTTCTTCTGTTGTTTGACAATTTCAACGCCCTTCTTGACGGGAGCAAATGGGTAATCAAACTGAAAACATACTGAGGCATTCAAGGAACCGAGTAGTTCTAACTCAGCAGGCTCAGAGGCTAAGGCGACCAGCCCCTTTACTCTGTCTCTCCAGGCAGCATTGGTATCAAATCCAAAGGGAATTGTGAGGCTCCGGGCCAAAATCGGGGCAGGGGACAACTGAAAGGTAGGAGGAAACTTGCCTGGAGAAAAGGGATCCCCACAAGGCAAGACGACATCGGGTCCTCTGCTGAACCTGTGTCTAGGCAGATATGGTTTTGCCCTAATATTTGAGCCAAGGTGCGCCAGATGTTGGCCTTTGGCTGGGGGACGACCCATGACTCCATTGGTGTTGTCAGGACACCACAGGCCATCAGTAGCAGGAGGTAGCTTGGGTTGGGGGCCATCAGTGAAGTGGCAAGCGGGCACTTGAGGAGAGGTACTAAAAGATAAAAGGAAAATAATTTAGACACTTAAAACTTAAACAGATGATTCTGCCGTAAACAATAAATTCAACTCAGAAGAAGATTGGGAGGAGACGGGAGAGGATGGTCTGGTGACACAAAGGTAAGTCTGGAAGGGATGGGGAAGAGGAGGGAGAGAACTCAGTTTCCTCAAACAGATTGAGGTTGGAGGAAAAGGGAGAAGCAAGAGGTGAGGAGAATTCCTTTCTCCGCTGCCAACACACCACATGCACCTGTGGTACAACCCTCTGTTGTTTGGCTTGCTTGGGGAGGAAGGGCCTGACCCACTTAGATGGGACCGACTTTGGTCCGGAGGGAGTGGATACGCAAGCGTACCCTCTCCCCCAAGTGACCAGGTAAAAGGCCCTTCCGTCTGCCAGGTCTCCGGATCCTTAATCAGGACTGGTGGCCTGGCTTTTGGCTGCACTGCTGGTGACTGCCGAAATGCCGGACAACTGGAGGGTTCAAATTGTCAAAGGAGCAGTTCAAGAAATTTAGAGTGTAAAGTGCCCTTGACAATCGGACATGGGGGGTCTCCACCTTCACAGCCACTTGTTGACGTTCTAGGACCTTCTTGAGGCTCTGGTCGGCCCTCTCCACCATGGCTTGGCCTGTCGGGGAATAGGGGATGCCGGTCTTATGCCCTATTCCCCATTGCTGTAGGAAGCTCCGAAGCTCCTGGGAGGTATATGCAGGGCCATTGACTGTTTTTAGAGCCCTAGGGATGCCCAAAACAGCGAATGCCTGAAGAAGGTGTTTCTGGATATCCGCTGCCTTTTCCCCTGTGTGGGCAGAGGCAAAGATAGCACCCAAGAAGGTGTCTACTGAGACATGGACGTAACACAACCTCCCAAAAGATGGGATGTGTGTCATGTCCATTTGCCACACTTCACAGCTTGCCAAGCCCCTGGGATTAGCCCCTGCCATGATGGTCGGCATTTCATGGGCTTGATATTGGGGACAAGTGGCCACGATCGCCTTGGCCTGATCCTGAGTCAGTCTGAACTGTCTGACCAGGCTAGGCGCATTCTGATGGAAGAGCTGGTGGCTGATCTTAGCCTGGCTGAACACATCTGGGAGTGGGCCCACCATGACTGCAGCCACAGCCAGAGAATCGGCTCTCTGCTTGCCATCAGCGATGAACCCAGGCAGATCTGTGTGCGACCTCACATGCATTACATAAAAGGGATGCTCTCGGTGGGAGACTAACTCTACTAGTCCAGAGAGCAAATTAAACAAATTTTGATTTGAGACTTCTTGAAGAACTGCTGATTCCGCTCTGGAGACTACACCAGCTACATACGCAGAATCTGTCACCAAATTGAAAGGTCCAGGGAACTTCCCGAATGCCCGGACAACTGCGTCCAACTCAGCAATTTGTGGAGAACCTTCCACAATGGCAATATCAGTCTCCCACCTCTGAGTTTGAGGATCTTTCCAAGTCATCACTGACTTGTGAAATGCTCCAGACACATCAGTGAAAACTGTCACGGCATCCAGAGGGGCTCTGCTCTGAATCCTTTTAATGGATAATTTAAACTCTGAATTAAACAATTTGTAGGCCAGCCGATCAACTGCAATCCGGCCAGTGTAGCTATCCAAGGCAAATTGGAGCATTGTGTTTGTTTGCAGCAGTTCGTCAAAAGTCTTCTTTGTTAGTTGGCCCAAGTCTAATTCAATTGGGATGTGAATGCATGAGAAGTCACAACCTGCCAACTCCCTGATCCGAGATCTTGCTTTCCAGATCAGCTCGGCTACCAGCTCTTGTGGCCTTGTCATTCTTTTGGATCTGTGGTGGCTGAGGAACACCCACTCTATGATTAAGAGGGAGTCCCCCAAGCCCTGATCCTTCAAGCTCTTGTCCCACTGATGGATCAAACTGTGAAGGTGTGGCAACTTCCCCAGTATAATGAATTTGAATGGCAGGCCCGGATGGTAGCGATGAGCCTGCCTGGCCGAAACGGATTTGTGGATGCTCTCGAGTGCCACCTGAGCCTCTGGGGTGAGAACCCTAGGAGAATTAAGCTCCTCTCCCCCTTTCAATACATTGGAAAGGAGAGCTAGGTCTTCAGTTGGTATACCCAGGCAGGATCTCACCCAGTTTAAGGATCCACACAGTTGGTGGACATCTGCTAGGGTCTGGACATTTGTCCTGATAGCCAATTTTTGCGGCACAATGGTCAGCTTAGTAATTTCAAGGCCCAGGTATCTCCAGGGTGGCATCCTTTGAATCTTCTCAGCTTGGAGCTCGAACCCTGCAGCGATCAATGCATTGATTGTCAGGTCAAGTGCATGGGCAAGCAGATCATTGTTAGAGGCGCACATGAGGATGTCGTCCATATAGTGATGGAGAACAACGGCATCCCCAAGGGCTGTACGGATCGGAGACAGCAGAGAAGCGACGTACCACTGGCAAATCACTGGAGAGTTCTTCATTCCTTGTGGAAGGACTCGCCAGTAGTAGCACTTGTCCGGGGACTCACAGTTGGTGGAAGGAACCGTGAACGCAAAACGCGGGGCATCATCAGGGTGTAAGGGAATTTGGAAAAAACAATCTTTAATGTCAATAACAGCCAATTCCCAGTTTTGAGGGAGCATTGCAGGGGATGGCATCCCTGGTTGAAGAGACCCCATATGAACGATTTGATCATTAATTTGACGGAGGTCGGTCAGGAGCCGCCACTTATCTTTATTGGGCTTTTTAATTACAAACACTGGAGAATTCCATGGAGACTATGTTGCCCTTAAGCAGCTGCTCCTGAATGAGCTCCTTGAGTGCCTTTAATTTCTGTTTATTGAGTGGCCACAGCAATACCCGTACTGGCTTATCTGACCACCATTCAAGCTTCCAGGTACGGCGCTCCTCAGTGGCCACCACCCGAAAAACCTGGGAAGCCTTTGGAAGGTCAATTTTGGCTCCCCATTGAGGCTAATAGGTCTCTTCCCCACAGGGGCTCAGTATAATCCAAAACAAATGGGCGTACTGAAGCCAATTGCCCATCTGGTCCTGTAATTTGCACAAAGCTCCTTGATTGTTTAGCCAATTTTAGGCCCCCTACACCTTGAATATGACCGGCCGCATTTTGCAGATCCCAATGTGACGGCCACTCCCTAGAGGGAATGATCGTCACATCTGCTCCAGTGTCCAAAAGACCCCTCACTATCTTGTTATCATTACCTAGTGATAACTGGCATGTTAATCTAGGTTTCTCCCTCCCCACGACCTGGGCCCAGGCCACCGTTGGAGGCGAGGATCCCTTAGGTGGCTTGGATTCCTGCACCTCCTCCAGCACAGGGATGGCCTGGGCAATAACTTGGCCTTTGGGAAGGAAGAGTGGGGGTCGGACACAGTACAGCCCCACTGCAAACCTGTCCCGGTCCGTTGTGACAAGGCCCGGCACAATGTGTAAATTGTGCGGTGTATGTTTAGTGTCACCAACAATGGTCCACCTGCAACATCCAAGTTTCCTCCAGCTGCCGGGATGTTGAACATCGGCAGACACCAGGTGGAAATCGCCGTTAGTTAGATGTACCGCTTTGGTCAGCTGCAGCCTGTAGGGTGAAAAAGATGACACGGTTGTTAAAACAGGCTAGGGCTGTAACCAGCAGGTGCAATGTGTCAAGTCCGGTAACGTAAAATTTTGCTTAGACAAGTCATGTGGCGGTTTTCCTACTCCTCCCTACCCGCACGATGATGTTTTTCCCGCCTTATTTTTGTCTGAGCACAAGGAGGGATTGCGCTTCACTCTCAGTTTTTTTGTTCCCCACTGTCCTGCTTAGCAGCAAAGCACTCTTTTTTTCTGAATTCAAGGAATTTTTGCCACAATGGGCACTGCGGCATCCAATGCCCAAGTTTCCCGCAGAGGTGGCAGGGTGCGGATGCCTGTCAGAACGGCTCCGGTGTTTGTGAGACGGTAGCTGCTGCGGCTTCCAGTTGTTATGAGAGGTCAGCTTCGGCGGTGAAGGCCACAGATGCCCGACGGGATGGGAGACGAACCTTCGGATCCAGCTTAGTTGACATTAGTGGCACCTTCCTGGTGCATATCTTGATCATATCCTCAATTGTGGGACGAGGGCCAAGGGAAGCGACTGGATGGCCTCCTTGCACGCAGAGGTAGTGTTCAAGAAAGCCATCTGGCGTAAAACCTCCTCCCTAGCCGCGTCTCCCAGGACCTGTACATCTACTATTCTATTTAACCATTCTACAAATGAAAGAAAAGGTTTGTTAGGACCCTGTTTTATTTCCCCGTAATCACCCTGGCCAGTGGTAGAGGGAAGCCTGAAGAAAGCTCTCTCAGCAGCTTTACACGTCTCACTAATTTGGGCCGATGTTAGGGCCCAAGCTTGGGCCGCCCCGTTTGCCCAGTTCCCAGTGCCCACCAGATGTTCAGTGGACAACACCAAGCCCTCCGTATCATGAGATGTGGATGGGCTCCCCCATGGAAACGGGAGAGCTTCCACAATCTCTTTCTTCCACCCAACCTCCCAAACCCTAAACTCAATGGGGCCTAGGAGGCTGGAGAAGATGGCCACAGGTCCGCAGGGACCAGATCTGCACGGGCATTCCGAAGGAGTCCCGGAAGTATTCGCTGTCCTGGGAAAACTCCCTCTGGGCCTTGCACAGCTCATTGATCTGAGCCTGCGATACTGGTACCCATTGGGCCTGCAGCCTCCCCTCCCCACTATGATGGTAAGTGACCGCCGGGGCAGCTGATAGTACTGAGGCCTGCCCCGGTTCCCAGCTCCCACCTCTCCCCCCCAGAACCCAAAGCGTGGGAACTGGAAGGAGGAGCATGGGAACCGGAAGGGAGTGGATCGGAGGTGTGGCTGGCAGACTGGGCAGAGCAGCGACATGGGCAGGGCATTTTTGAATTCTCTGCCTCCAAGGTGGAGTCAGGAGGCAGAGCATCATAAGGAGGCTGGTCTTTCAGGGTGGAGTCTGCAGGGGGTGGAGCAGAGGAAGGAGCAGAGGGTGGAGAAGGCAAAGAAGGGCACGGGTCGGGGGATAGGAAGGGGTTGAACTTGGAGCGAAAAGGGTTTTGGGAAAAAGAAGGGACTGTGGCGGGAAAAGCCACATGGCTGCCACCATCTTGGACTCCCTGGGAACCATCTTGGGGTGATGAGGTAGACCTGACAACTTTGGGAGTGAGAACCGGGGACTTGGGGAGAAGGGCAGTGGGATAGGAAAGTGAGCTCCGAAGAGTCTGGCCAGGACCTCTTCGGAGACCCTCCTTTGGAGGAGGAGGTCGACCCGATCAAGAGGAGGCAGAGGAAGGATGGGCCCTCTGCGTGCTGCTGGCCTTAAGGGCTCCTCTCAAGGGCTCAGACCGAGGGGAAGAGGGTGAGGAAGAAGGGGTAGGGACACATGAACTCCGTAAACTGGGGGCTAAACTTAAACGGGATGGGATCCTCTTCAGTTCCCCGGGCAGGCGCAGCGAAATCAGCACCTTGCCCACCTAGTATGCCGCAGATGAAAGATTTGCTTCACCAGAATTAACTGCTTGTTCTAATTTAGCTAAAACAGCATCCCAAAACTGCGGCTCTCTAACAAGTTCTGGGGAGGCATCGGGCAACTGAGTTAAAACCCATTTTATTAACTCTTTTAATTCAACTTTGGGGATATCGAACCCTCCCCCAACTAGATAACCTATAACTTGATAAAGAACTCTCTTTTGAGCCGTGCTCTGTTTAGCACCCATCGCTGCTGTCCCCAAGTCTGGGGTTTTAGAGAAAGAGTGAACACTCTGATGTTATTGCTGCTTGCTCAGGAAAAAGGAGCAATTAAACCACAAACGCGCCTGCCACTGGCCCCTGCTAAGGAACTGCGCAGTTTTAAAAAGGACAGAGAGTAACAGGCGAAAATGGCGGGTGGCGTCTGCCAGGCTTCCCGTGGCACGTGATCGCCACGCGGGAGCTCAGAGCCGCTTGTGAAATCGCGCGCGTGAAAAGCGGCAGGGACTCCACCGCGGGGGCGGGGAAGCGGCCGCCCCGCGCCAAAAAGCCACCCCACGCTGAAAAGACCATGGGAGCCACTCGGCGCCAAAAAGCCGCCCCACGCCGAAAACCCGCCCCGCACCAAAAAAAAACCTGCAGGAGCTGCTCGGCGCTGAAAAGCCGCCCCACACAGAAAAGCTGCCTAGCACCAAAAAAAAACCGCGGGAGATGCTCAGCGCTGCACCGAGAGAGCCTGAAACCCGCCCCGGTGCTGCCATGCAGGGAAGGGGCAGGCAGCGTGCCGTGATTGCAAAACCACATGCGTGAAAAGCGGCAGAGGGAAACCGCGCACGAGAAAAGCAGCAGAGGGAAGGGGCAGGCAGAGAAACACTGCGTGGCACCGGAGGATACTGTCCCTAGGTCTAGGGTTTCAGTGGGAAAAATTAAAAAGACAGGGGGGTAAGATAAACTGTCCCCAAGTCTGGGGTTTCAGATTAACTTACCTAAACCAACGTCGGCAAACGAAAATCCTGGGCAAACAGGTCCCGTCAGCAGAACCCTCCTCGGGTGCACGGAGTTCTGGTCCTGCGTCCCTCAGGAACGCCACTCCTAAAGTGGACTCTGCTGCAACTGAGGGTAGTCTGACGGCCAGTGAGATCCAGCGATCTCGTCCGTGGGGTCCAATTGGGCCCCAATGTTAGGCGTCAAACTGCAGCAGTCAGCAGCCTTAATATAAAGTCTGTCCGGCTAGCAGAGCGGCCAGCTGGCTGCTACAGCAGTGGGGAGTCAACCCCGGTGGCAGGGCATCAGGGTTGCTCCTATGGACGCCCCTCGGTGGCAGTGGCTTTGGGCTGCATCCGTGTGGACGAGATCACGCTGAGAGTCCAATATCAAGCTGCAAGGAATGATGAGACGAGAGACGTACACTCTCTGGGGACGGTCAGCTTTATTGCCTAGATGGAGGCCAGCCAAGGAGGGACAATCTGGCTTGCACCTAACATAAGTCCAACAGGGAGTGACAAAGAACAATGAGTGTGACAGAGTTATAAAGGGGGGAGGAATCCAGGGAAGGGGTTCAACCAGAACCAATCCAGGGTGTAGAGGGAATGAACCTATGGTAATAGACAGTAAAGGGAGACCAATCGATACACAACAAAGGAGGGGCTCCGGTCCCACAGCCAATCATAACTCCCAAAGTGAGGAACCTTCTAGAAAATTAGGTGGAGTAGGGAGTCACTGGCAGGGCCCAGGGTGGGAGGAGTATGCTCTATGTAAGGAAACAAGGGGAGGGGAACTGGGAGTTAACCAGGGGATTGACATAACTCAAGGCAGGAGTAACCAAGGCAACAGAATGACTGGCAACACAGTGGCAGGAAAGACAGTTGAGGGCAGAACCATTATACAAAATGGGGGAGCAATTAAACAAACTAACCTAGCACACTACAACAACAGATCTCTTGGCAGAGACTGTATTTGAGCGTCTACCCCTCTATGGAGCAGAGATACTCAGCCCAAACTGGTGCTGTTGGTGCCATGGTCTGGTAGGGTCTTCTCTTCAACCTGAATAGGACCCCACGGGCAGGAGGGGCTACACTATTCTCCCTCTCGGAAAGTCTGCTCACCAAAAAGGAACTGCACTTTCCAGAGGCGCAGAACGTCCTCAAGGCTTCTGTGGGATAAGTCCCAAAATCTCTGCTGGAGAGCTATGCTGTCAAAGCTCTGCTAGTGGACACTAAGCTGCCTTAAAGTCTTTCCGAGGTTCTGGGAGCTCCGGAGTGTCTTCTCAGGGCTGCCAGGTTGTGGCACCCATATATTGGAATTATTACCAATATAGCCAGAAGGGACGTGCCTGGGCTTGTCTGGCCCTTGCTGCTTGACCAAAAGGAGGCAACTGTGGTGTTTTCACCTCAGACACAACTTTGGCTAAGCTGGATGCTGCAGCTGGGTGCTAGAGACAAGTCCAGACATGCAGGAGCTCTTGTTTACCTTGGCAAAGAAGCTTTAAGGCAAGGATGAAGGAAAGGAGTTGGGTTCTGCTAGAGGGCTTCGATCCAGAGCTTTATTCCTTGCCCACAGGCCTCTGAATCCAGCAACAGCTCTAACAGACCTCTCAAACCGCGTGGTTGCTGTTCCTTTTAACCCCAGGGAGAGGGGGAGAGAAGGGGTAGGGATCCCACAAACCAGGTAAGGGGGGAGAAATCTCAGGGGACAAATGGCACCTGGATGGCCCAATGTCCTCCAGGGTCTAAGGCATCTTTTGAACTCTGCCAATCACTCAATGTCCTTCTGGAATGCCAGGATTGACAGACAGTGTTCAGCAGGGGTCAGGGTGGGGGAAAGGAGAGGTGATTGACACACCTGGGGAAGAAGTCTACAGGGAGAAACCTGAGGTATCTGAGGCAACCCATGAAATCACACCACAACACGTGGGTAGTTAACCTTTGAAAGAGGAACAGTGCATAATGGAGCCGTTGTTGCCACGTGGTTGGTATCATAAGCCATCGTGGTGAAGCACAGAATAAAACTCGCCACTAGTTACAGTTAGAAGTTGGTGTGTTTATTACAGCAGGAGGCACACAATGAGTCTTCACCTAACGACATGTGCGAAGAATCACAGGCTCTGGCTCTTCATCTAAAAATGTCTTACATATTCATATAATTCCCAAAATGCCTACTACATATTCATTAGCTAATCCACCCACCCCCACTTTAAAATGTATTATAATTGAGTTCAAAGTTCCTTCACGTTAGTGGATACTTTCACTTCAAATGGGTTGGTGGGTTTTGAAGTGAGGAATGGTCTCCTTCTGATGAAGGCTGAGATATTTTCCTCAATTTGACCTCTTTACTTATGACCTGTTGGCAAGCTTTCACACTCCTTGGCTTTAGCTGAAGTTTTGGGGCCCAGGTCCAGGCTATGGTCCTCCTCTTTGTCACAAAGAAATCTGCATCCCATCCTGTTTCTTTAAAGGTAGTAAAGACAGGCAAGTGATATATTACCCTAGCCTTAACTACTTTACCTGCTAAAAATTACCTATCCCTTATTATTTCTACTCTTCTTGCTATACTCTCCCCCCCATACTAAATCTAGTAAGCTTTTAATTCTTTCAGTTTTGTTAAATCCTTGATTCATTCCCCCCTTTTTCTATAGGGTTAGTAAATTCTTTTACTAATACACAGTTTCTTTCTTTCTTCTTTCTCATCTAACCAAGTCATACAGTAAGTATCTTTGAAGGCTATTCCATATGTTCTTGGCAATGAATTCAAGACTGCCATTAGTTGTAGCATCCTCCAATTCCAAATAAGTGTTGCAATGGAAAAAATTAAGCTTCTGGCAGGTAAAATAAGCAAAACAATAATTGGAGGGATTAGGGCATTAAGTATATCAGTTGCTTTTGGTGACCATCTGAAAAGTACATCCCACCAATGATGACTTGCTTCTTGTTTTATGTTTTGCAGAACCCTGCTAATTTCTTTTGCATCATGATGAACAGTTACTAAAATTTTCTCTCCATTCTCTTTCATTTTTCTCAAGATCTCAGTAAGATCTTTATCTTTAATCAACTGTTTTACTAAAGTAAGGTTTATGCCAATGGGTGCAAGTGATAAAGGGTGATACATTTTATAGTTGGCCTTCATCAGTTGGTGAGAGACAACTAGTACTGAATATGTAAAATCACAGTCTATAACATTAACAAAATTACAAATGCAAAAGTTGGAGTAATTTTTAATAAGTAAGTATCTATTTTCATTGTCTATTTTTAATGAGGCACAGGCAGTTCTCAAGCATACAGAGCCTTGACCAGTGTGCATAAGCACTGTTTTCTGAATGGTGTCTGGGTGGATCTCAAAGTGGCACACACTCTGTTAAGTATCTAAGCATATGTCTTGGGCATCAATGGTATTGCTTTCACAGATGAATCCCAACTGTTGTTGAGTAACAAAGGATTCTATGTTTGCAATTTGCCATTTCTTTTTTACCATTCTGGCTCATACCCGATGTTCAGAGAGGTAAAGTACTACCTTCTCACGATTAATGATAGGGTGGATAACATCAATTGTGGCTTTATGTATGGTAAGTGCAAAGGCAGTGGTGGCGTTTGTAATGGGGTCATAACTATGGTCATAATCATTACTTATGGGGTCATAACCTTGGTCATAACCATGCGTTGGAGATGGATTTGTAGAGAGTTCTCAGGGCCTGACAGGAGGCCCACACAATATGCATCTGTATGCAAACTTTGAGACAAGAAATGCTGACTTAGCCATGGAATAGGACAGATATTGTTGTAAAAGAAATGGAGCTAGAAAAAGGTTTCAAAGGATGGCCTTGCAAATGAGACTTGATACTTCGGAGAAACAGAAATATGAAAGATGCATTGTAGTGGGATGTACGAGGGGTAGTTTTCGGTGATTGGCTTTAAGGCATCTACAGCATGGTGTGGCAAAAAGCTGATAGGCCAAGAAGCACTGCTAGTGTGCTGGAATTAGGAAATGGTTGGCTTCTGATTGTGATGGTGTGAATTTTAACATCTGTATTGTCTCACCCTTCTCATGAGACTGAAAAGGGAATAAAAGTTTTTAAAATGCCTCTAAGTTGCTCCATCTCTGGGTCAGGAATAGGGTATTGTCAAATCTCTTGCCACAAATTATTGACAAATACTGGGTGAATTTTTCAAGAACTCAACAAATGGAATTCTACCACTATACAACTCCATACACATTTACATAGAACTGAATACATATACAAGTACCACAATATACAGATGTGAATACAGATTAAAAGTTAGGTATTACATTCCAGAAACAGATACATAAAACAAACCTATCTATAAAGAGACAAAAAGCACTACCAACCTAAACAACTGCATCAATACAAATATACAGGTATATATCCGGATATATATGTAAATATAACATATATAGAAATAGATCAGTACACAGCTAAAAATATAAAATCAGACATATATACCAATACAAGTACCAATATAGCTATTTAAAAAGACATATACCAAAAACTACATCAATACAAATAGATACCTACACAACTGTATACTTATGGAAATCTAAACACAGATATTACAACATACGTAAAGAATTTGATACATACATGTGGCAGTGAGGGATTGAAGCCCTGCCTGTGGTGATTTGTGGAAGTAAACAAACTCCATAACTTTTGTCAAAGTTGTAAAGCTGTTTATGTTTATTACAGTGCTGGACGCATGTGGGAATCATTCCCCTAAAATCACATGCGTACCTCTGGAAACTCCAGATCTGATGCTGGCAGTTTATTTAGAGATGCGAACAGGATGGGGCTGCTGGGAGAGTGTCTTGAGCTATTTATTTTTCAGCATCAGTCTCATTACATGATTATTATAATGGAACGATGCGAACAGCTCGCTGTCCAGGCAGCAGGCCAGAAAGCTTAATGTTACAGCATACCATATAGCCTTCCTGGCCAATTACACAAAGCAAAAGCATATTGACAGTAATTCTATCCAATCACCATAAGCACACGTACCTTTGGTTAAAGCAATGCTTGCTTATTTTCGAGTACAATACCTGTTTATAAGAGACAACACACAGAGCACTATTCATAAGCTTAATCTTCTTAATATCTGCTAGATAAACTTCTGGCAACTTAGAAAGCCAAACAAATACTAATACACAGCTCTATTGTTCTTATTCCCATATCTTCTCTACAGCTTAAATAATTTTTTCTGCTGCTTTAGTGCTGTTTATAATTCTGGTGTATCTGAGGCCTGTCTCTTACAACCTTCCTAAAACCCTCTGATTTTATGGATTCCCACACACATCACCTTTTATTTCCTTCTTAAACACATATGCATGTTATTTTACAATAGGTTCATATATATTCATTCCACTGATTTAAGGGCATGACACTTGCTGCTAATTCTTCTTTATCAGAAAGAATTCCTGGGTCAAGCTGCCCTGCTCTGTCTGCCCCCCCGCTCCCCCCCTACCTCTTGTCCTTCGGCTGAAGCAGTCTCTCCAAGAGCAGGTCATTTGCGAGAACAGGCAGTCAGACTAAACAGCAAGCTACAGACTTAACTCAAAGATGTACATTCCACCTAAATCAAAATGGATTTCTACTCTGGAAAATTTCCACTCTGCCTCAGTGGCAGTGGTGGTTTGCGGGATGTTTGGTCTCTCCCTGCCTGTGGCATTGGTGGTTTGAAGATGTTTGGTCTCTGTCTGAAGTTGTTTGCCCCCTGTCTCACCATGGCAGTTAATACTTCCAGATTCTTCCCTGTCTATTCTCAAAGATCCCGTTCCTTTGTCTGGAAAGTTCCCTGTCAGTTAGGATTTTTCCTTTATGCGATTGGTCTGTGTTCTACCTGCTTCAGGTTATGTTTAGAGCTAGCCAGACAACCCCCTCTCGGATTTCCATCCCCCTCCTGCATAAAAGCCGCTGTTTTCCTCTTTTCCCCACTCTCTGCCACTGCCTCCCTTCAAGCCGCGCAGCTCCTGCGCCCGCCGGCACCCGCTGCAGCGCAGCCCTCTGCAGCTGGCACCACTCTCTGCTGCGAGAGAGAAGATCACCCATGTGGCATCAGCTGTCCCGTCCTGGTGAGGGGAAAGATGCTGCCGCTCCTGCACTCCCTCCCCAGTGCTCCCTCTGCACCACCGGCACTGCAGCGGCTCCTGCTGAGAGAGAGAGAGAGAGAGAGATCGCTCATATTGCCAGCACGGCCTGTGTGACCATCTCTGCTGTCGCTGCCGTTGCCCGCATGGCAACTACCAAGAAGGGAATTGTCGCAGACATTTTTTCATAAAAATCCTTTCTTTAGGATTTTCCCTTCTAGGAAGCTGAGGCCCCAGAAAAAGAATGTAAACAATGGTTATCTGCTGCTGTGGAATGCAACAGGTGCACCTGTGATTGGCCCACGCTGGATGTGTATAATTAATGGCCAATCAAGGACTAGCTCTCTCTGGGACAGAGTTGGAGAGAGCTCCTTTCTTATTCATTCTTTTCTATTCTTAGTTTAGCTAGCCTTCTGAGAACTTTTCCTTCTATTTCTTTTTAGTATAGTCATAACGTAATATATATCTCATAAAATAATATATCAAGACTTCTGATGATGGAACCAACATTCTTGCCTCTCTCTTCACCTGCAAACACTTGTGACCACAGTCACAGGGAATCTCTGCTGCTGCCTGCACAGCCCCGCTGCAGGGGAGAGACTGCCACTGCCATTGCCACTGCCACTGCCATTGCCACTGCCACTGTCACTGCCACTGCCACTGCCTCCACTGCCTCGCTTCAGCACTGTGCCTGCCATGGGAAAGAATAACTCCTGTGCCATGCTGCTAGTTCCAAGTGGCACCACCCCGGCACTGCTTCTGCGTGGGAAAGAAATAAAGCTGCTTGAAGAAGCAAGCACAGAGTCCTTCCTTTTTCCTTTAGCTCGTTCCTTCTGTGTTGGGTACAAATTTAGCAGTCGCTCGGTGGTTTAGGATCCCAGCCAGTGACCGTACTGTGACCCTGCCTGCTGATGGCTAAGGCAGGATGCGACCTCTTCTGGAGAGCGTGCCAATCACCTCCCACAACCAGGACGCAATGTTACATTTACATACAAATGTGTAACTGCAAACCTGTATGTATGCAGGTACCTATACGTACATATATACATAGTACATTGGTAAATATAATGACATATGTATAGAAATATGCCTGTATAAATAGCAGGCTACATATGTATATGTCCATATAATAATCCCTGTCGCATCCAAGTCTATGTATGTTTAAAGGGAACTCCAAGCAGAGGGATCCCAGCTGCCCCATTTTCAAAGCCTCTCCGTTGGGCTCCTCCTCCCGTGCAGAGCAGCTCTCCTGGACAGGAATAGCAAATGGAACATCTGGGAAGCAAAGGTGTGGGATCTCAGCACCTCAGGATGGAGGTGCAGAGAGGCCGAGACCACCCTTGGGGGGCTCGGGAGTCCTGGAATGTTGCCAGAAGTGTCTGGTGGCAGGATTTTGATCCTACACAGGAAATGACACCTGTATGAGGACTGGGAGGAATTCACTGGGTGAATGGTGAAGGGATAAGTTAATTAGAGTGTAAAACACAGGGTTTAGGATTTTGGTACAGGGGGGTCTAAAGAAGTAAGATGGAGGAATTGGGGCGTGTCCTGTCCTTCTTCTTCTTCTTCTTGGCCTCCATCTTCTGTGGTGATGGTGGCACTTTGGGATTGGTTATTACTAGAAGTGCACCGGTTAATAAGGGTAGAAGGTATTGGGGAAAAATGATAAATATTGTACATGTAACTTCGGGTATAAAGATAAGTGACCGCCTGGGGGCTTGCGGAGTGTGCCCATGGCTGACTTGCTGTGCAGACCTCTGTCGGGCTGAAAGAAAATCTTTTAGATAAACAATTAATAAACACCGAGACTGAGACAAGATCAGAAGTCTCTCCTCGTCCTTTGAAGCGTCAGCTCTTCAAGGCCATCCCTGGGCCTTTCCAGGCCACCTAAACAGCCTAGACAGCACAGAAAACTTACAAGCCTAAACAGCCGAGAAACCGAGCAAGCGGCGTCCCTGAGCTATCACCGGTCATAAATCAGCCAGGAAAATCAACACAAAGGGAACACTGAGTGAGCATGGGGATGTTTTCATTGGCAGCAGCTGCACTTCCATCAGGGAAGAGGAAATGCCAGAGCCTCTACAGGAGAGTCAGAAAGAGAGCAGCCAAGCGGGCCAGGCTGTGGTGAGCGCAGTCACGGCGGGACTGTCCTGCAGCCCCGGCAGCCCGGCAGAGCCGGCACAGCTCCCCGGCCCTCCTGGCACAGCTGCCTTGCCCAAGGACAGCCCCTGTGCCAGCCGGGGGAGCTGCGCTGAGCAGCCCCAGGACGGGCAGGGCCCACTCCTGCCCTGCCAGGCAGCGCCCACAGCCACAGCCCACAGCACCCTCAGCCCCAGCCTGCCTCCCCGGGCCTGTGGCCTCAGCCGGGCTCTCTGCAGGCTGGCAGCAGCAGGTTCCCGTTCACTGCTTTTGCACTGGCTTTCAGCTCCTCCCTGCTGCCTCCCGTCAGTCTCTGGCTGTCCTCAAGCTCTTCCTTGCAAGCTGTGGCAAAAGTGGAGGCTCTGGAATTGCTTCCAAGGCCTGGCAGAGCTGCAGTCCCAGAGCCCTCTGTGCTCCCTGCTGGCCCGCTCCATCCCCTCAGCCCCGCCATGCTCTGGGTGAAGCCCCAGCCCCCTTCAGTTTCTTCAGCCCCTCACAGTCCTCTCATCCCCCTCAGTCCCTTCTGAGCCATCCCGTCCCCTGAGACCCGCCAGCCCTCAGCCTGTGCCACTTCCCTGTCACCTCAGTGCCACCATGGGCCTCGGCTGCCCCACAGCCCTCAGCCCCAGCAGCAGCTCAGGGTCAGCGTCCCTTCGGCGCCACCGCCCCCTCAGCCCCCTCAGCCCCCTCTGTCTCACTGTCCTTCAGAAGCTCCTCAGGGGACAGTGCCTGGGGCCAGCGGCAGCTCCCACCGCTCCAGGGACAGCCGGGGCTGGAAGCGCTGCTCCGCCCGGCCCAGCCACCAGCTCGAACCCAGCACAGGGACAGGGGACACAGGAGGCACCGGGGGAAAAACAAGAGGTGAAAAAGGCAACCGTGTGCTGTGTTGTACTTGTTTTGCTCTCCCTTTATTTAAGTTGGATTGTTCTGTTCCCCCTATATTAGAATGGTTCTGCCCAGGTTCTCCCTCCCCTCCCCCTTATGTGTCAATCTCCCTGGTCCCCATGGTTGCAAATGTATCCATTTATACTCCTCCCCAGTTACCCCAGCAACCCAATGTATCCTTCCCTTGACTCCACCCCAGGGCCCTGCCAGTCACTCCCTGCTTGCACCTTTTCATCCAGAAACTTCTCTCCAGGGCTTGGAGTGATTGGCTTAGGGACTGGGGCCCTCCTTTGAGTTGTATCCATTGGTTTTCTCTGTATGTCCATCTTATGTACCCCACTCCCCCCTGGATTCCCATTCGTCCTTGTACCAGTTCCACCCCTACCTCCCACTCCCTTTATAAACCCATGTTGCCACTCCCTTGGCCTCTTCGTTTGTTGGCTTCCCTAGACTTTATTAATGCCTGGGCTTACCCCAAATGGAGAGCGCTCTTTTATTCCTGTTTGTTGCAGCTTTTACTCGGTCTTGTCCACACCTGGCAACACCTGCTGCCATAGCGCTGGGTGTCTCCCTGAGGCACTGTCCCGAAGCCTGGCTATCAGGACGGGTTCCCCCGTGCTGTTAGCGGGTGCTGGCCGGCTAGCCTGGGTGAATAATTTCAAGGCCGTCGCTTCTACAGCCATGGAGGGAAACAGGTAAAAATGCAGCTTATGCCTACACAGCTCAATCTATGCATCTGTGCAATCTATGCACTTCCACATACCTCTAACTAAATAACTATGCACATTTCTAAATCTATATCTAAGTATCTAAATGTAAGCATCTAAATGTAGGCATCTAAAAGTAGACGTCTAAATGTAAGTCTCAATGAAAATCCCAGTCTATAAAGGTACCTATCTATAAATGTAACTATAAATTTAACTATCTCATCTATAACAATATACATCTTTTTAACTATGTAGATGAATATATATGCACATATAAACACATCTCTATAAGTCCGTCGATGTAGCAACATGGATAAATAAATATAATTATAGAAATCTATAAATCTATGTATACTAGAAAGGATTCCAATTGCCCAATGGTCACAGGCTCTCCCTCTGATCCTTCTTCCCATGCAGGGCAGCCCTCCTGGCAAGGCAGATCAGCTGGAAATCTGGGAAGCGTACGGACCGCTGGGTCAATATTGGCCTGTGTCCATCTTTCCCTTTGGAGGTAACTGTCCTTCTATCAAAGTCTGTAAAAGATGGCCAGAAAGGCAGAATCTCACTTGGTAATTTGAAGCCTGCTCTTCAAAGAGCCAGACTGTAGAAGTCCATCTGAAAATCCTTCATTTTTTGCCTCACAATGGTCATGAGAAAAGACTACCGAAGAGTTAAAACTGCTGAGCCGGTTGGGAAAGAAAGTCTCCTGCTTATCTAGCGTGTTCACAAGTGATGCTTGCAGAACACGCCATGCTGTACTCGAAGGGGGCATGCTGCCCTTTTCTGGACAATTGAACTGGACTTTCTTCCAAACTCCTGAGCTGGCTATACTGAGCTCTGGGGTGGCTCCCCCCCGCTCCATGAGAAGACCCCTCTTGCCTGTCTTCAACCACCGTGACAGACCAACTGAGATGAGAATCCCCTCATCAAAGAACCAAGAACCCCTCTGGAACCCTATTGTCACCCCCATGGCACCCCCATGGCACCCCTCTGGCAACCTCCTTCCAGAGACTGGGACTGTACCCCCTCCCAACTCAGGGAGGGGGAAAACTTAACGTACATGTGAGCATTCGGCCATGAAAACCTTCACACAGACTCATCCAAAGTGTTCAAAACTTCTGAAGTTTTGAAGTATCCCAATAAACTCAAAGCCCTTTCAGTGCAAAGGGCCCCCATGAGAGCTTGAAACACAGACAGTGCCAGCTGCCACAAAGAAGCCCAGCCTTGTTCTTTCTCTGTGCTGATAGAGAGACCTCAGTCCTCACTGAAATGGCTGAAGCTGAAGGTGCTAGGAGCTGAGTTATGAACTAGCACTGTTCCCTGTGTGAAGGTCCGCCCGAAATAAACGGGTGACGAATGATTTTTGGGTGCAAAAATAACCAACACAAGGCACAGGGGTTTTGCAGTAACAAATCAACAAGGTGCAATTTATTGATTATAACCACAGCTAAATATGCGTTGGTTAAGGGATCCGAGGAAGAGAAGGGTAAGACAAGGAAAAAGGGAGGAAAGAGGTCAGGGAATGGGGTATAGCTACCAAAATGTGATGTCTTCGGGGTCCCGCCCCCGAAACTCGCTGGTACACGTCTTGGGGAGATCTTAAAGGACAGTCGGGCCGAACCCCAATATATATACTGTTCTTGGTTGGGGGAAGGTAACTGAAATTAAGTTTCCATGGAGGGGAGAAGTCCATTGTTTTCATGGCCGAATGCTCACATGTACGTTAAGTTTTCCCCCTCCCTGAGTTGGGAGGGAGTGCAGTCCCAGTCTCTGGAAGGAGGTTGCCAGAGGGGTGCCATGGGGGTGACAATAGGGTTCCAGAGGGGTTCTTGGTTCTTTGATGAGGGGATTCTCATCTCAGTTGGTCTGTCACGGTGGTTGAAGACAGGCAAGAGGGGTCTTCTCATGGAGCGGGGGGGAGCCACCCCAGAGCTCAGTCTAGCCAGCTCAGGAGTTTGGAAGAAAGTCCAGTTCAATTGTCCAGAAAAGGGCAGCATGCCCCCTTCGAGTACAGCATGGCGTGTTCTGCAAGCATCACTTGTGAACACGCTAGATAAGCAGGAGACTTTCTTTCCCAACCGGCTCAGCAGTTTTAACTCTTCGGTAGTCTTTTCTCATGACCATTGTGAGGCAAAAAATGAAGGATTTTCGGATGGACTTCTACACCCTGCCATCTACAACCTGCCCTCTGCAGTGAGCAATAGCTCCTCCAAAACAACCTCCAGCTCTGGGATGAACAGCTGGGTGACAAATGATCAGGTAATATTGGTTTTGGTATTTATGTATAAGCTTATGCATATTGTTGGTGATTATAAGTATTTAGAAATAGCATCAGTTAGAACTCTTTTTATCTGCTTGTTAAACTAATAGAGTCTATCAGCTTAAGTGTGCACTGTGCTGCTGATAGAAACAGTAGTGTAATGAATATAATATCTATGGATCACTTATGGAAAACAATTGTGTGATGAGTGTATTGTGTTACAGACCCTAGCTAAACATAAGGGGGGAAAAAAAAAGGCTTGTGTGTAACTGAAAACAGTATAAGGCCATCCACTGACCAACCTGTCCAAGTGATAAGAAAACCCTAACACAAACCACAGCACCAGAGGACAATTAGAGAATACCATGTCAAATTTAAGGAGGACATACTAAACCCTTATCAGAGGATGGGAAACAGCAGGAAGGAGACACAAGAAGAAATAAAATACATTGACCTGACACACAGGATGTCATGCAGTAAGCCAGATTGTGGGAGACAGCCATGGAGAAGATGAACCTGGAATGCCTCACCCTCACCTCACCTGGACCCTTGGATTTTCCCTCAATAAACCCTGCTGGATCTGCCATGCAGAGAGTCTCTCATCACTCTGGTGAGGCTTTGATTTCACCATCCAGGCTCAGTCATCTGGTGGGCTGAGGGAGTTGTCAAGGCAGCCCAAGGTGGGTAATCGTTTGTCCCCAGACCAACAAAAGTTCTATGTCCAAGTTAAAACTACCCTGGTTTTGGGAGATGTTTCTTTTTCAAAGAGGGACCTCAAATCTTTTCTTTGCTTTTTGTTTGAACATTTTCCCAAGATTACTCGGGATGACATTTCTCTGGTTTTATTTTGGGGAAAAGTTGGGTGAAGCATTTATGATATACAAGTTAAGGGGAATTATAAGGTAGGCCAGTTTAATCCTAATTTAGATTCAATTCTGAAATTATTAAAATCTAAATGGGAATACAGGGTCCCCAGTTCTCCTCTCCCATGTTCCTCCCTCCCTGATCCTAACCCTGCTTCCCCTGTGAGTGGGATGGGAGTCAGATCCTGCCCACAGGCACAGGGTTTTCACCTACTCCTTGCTGCCTCTCACCCCACTCAGTCCCACTCTTGTGCTGGACCTGGCCACTCCAGCCCAAGCCCTGTCCACTCCCTTGTCCCTAGCTCCCCTGTTCCCAGTTCAATCCCCAGTTCTAAAAGTGTTAACAGTTAAGTGCAAAATGATCCCAACCAAATGGTCAGGTGCCCAGAATATTTTCCACAAATTGGTGTATCTCCTTCACCCCCTCATGTTCCGGCCCCTCCACCTCCTGCCTATTGTGCGCCGAGCCCTGCCCTTCGGGTCCCTTCCCTTTGGTTGCAAATGCGTCAATGGTGTCACTGTCGGGACCCACCCCTTCCGTCCGTTCCACCATACCCTCGGGTGAACCTCCTGTGGGGTGTGCTGGCCTCCAGGAAGGCCACACCCCAGTGGGTGGGTCAGGCCCACCACCAGGCCATGCCCCTCCCTCTTCAGCCTCTTCCAATTCCCATGCCGCCAGAACCAGAAGTAGGCCTGGCCAGAAGCAGGCCATCTTGGCCTGCTGGGACCCAAGACACCAGGTCTCGCTGGTCAGTCGGAGACTCCGTGCCCCAGCCTGCTGGGTCTCATCCTCTGAGGAGAATGGGAACACTAACACCCCTGGCAGCACAATCAAACCGGGAGGAAGCTGGACGCAGATCAGGGAGGAAGCCTTATGGGAGGGTGATTTGGGCTTGGTGTGAGACCTTGATTGTTTTGTGGCAATAGTCATTGCAAAACGAGGGAGGAATCCACGATGGGAGCAAATTCCTTACACCAAGGTGAAGGAGCTGAGAAAGGCAGCCAAAGATTATGGCTGCAATTCACCTTAATTTAAAAATATTCTGGACTTAACTTTTACTGGACACGTCTTAATCCCTCATGACTTAATGATATATTGCCACTGCACTACTTTCTCCCACTGAATTTTTAATATGGGAGATGAAATGGGGAAAGCTGTTAAAGCCCATTCTTTCTAAATAAGATTTAAATGCTATGCTAGGAAAAGGGGAAGAAGGCCTTGAGGATTTAGTGGGGGAGGGGGAGTTCTCCAGACCAGAAGACCAGGTCATGCTACCCACTGATGTTCTAGATGATATCAAAGCTGCTGCAAAGACTGCTCTTTTAAAGATCTCTGATGGAAATACCCCCCTCCAAAACTTTTCTTCCATCCACCAAGGGATTAAAGAGACATTTATTAAGTTTGTTGACCACCTCTGAGAAGTCACTGAGCACCAAATTGATAATGTTGAGGCCAGGGATGAGCTCTTGAGGAAAATGGCCACAACCAATGCCAACGTAGAAATGAAAAAGATCCTCAGAGCTCTCCCTCAGAGCCTGAGCCGACCATCCCCCAGATGGTCGATGCTTGCAATAAAACCTCGTCTGTCAAAAACACTTTGGCACTGCCTGTTAGTAAAGGAGTGGGAGAGGCAATGGTGAACAGAAACAATGTGAGGTGTTTTGACATTTCCAATTTAACTGCCCTCATTTGCCCCCCGGATACTTTAATCAACCATGTATGCCTTCTCCAAGAATGCCTGAAAATTACCAGCCCCCAAACCATCCAGGAAATGAGTGGCAGAGTGCGGAGCGGCCCCTCACTGAGACACCCAATGGCAGGGCATATTGCCAAAGTCTCTCTCTCTCTCTCTCTCTCTCTCTCTCTCTGTACCATCCAGGAGACCCAATTCCCAGATGGCTCATTTCCCAGGATTGGAGCAATGAAGAGGGACTCAGGGTCTCTCTCTTCAGCAGAATCTGCAACCTGAACCAAGACACTTGTCAAATTTCATATAGCTCTGTCCATCTGCTATTTGCCGATGAGGATCTGGTAAGGGTCTCTGCAGGATACTTGGGTCCCCCTCACCATGATCACATCACCACCATGCTCCTCCTTGGAGCAACTCATCATACACTGCACAAGCTTACCATCCTCCCCGAAGTAGTAACTATTGATCCTGGGAATGAAATCACTGTTACAGTAAAATGTTACGACTCCCCCTATACCCTGTTCAAAGGGTCCTTATTTTCCCAAATGTATATCCTGTCTGGACAAGACTATTTACATGATGATAATGACTTTCATGTCTCTTTTTCTAAGATTTTAAGTAAAGAAAGACCGCTCATTTCTTCTGTTATTTCCCAAAATGGAAAGTCCATCGAACTGAACATGGTGGCAGACACCAGTGCTGTCTGAATATTTACACCAAAACCTTGAATTTGTGTATGCAAAATAATGGGGAGTAACACTGTAGTTTGCAGGATCACCTTCTCGGCAATGTAAGGCAGAATGTAGCTGCAAGGCAGAAATCCATCATTAAAGGACCAAGGATTTCTAATTCTTGGGGCTCAGATACTGCTTTGGGAAGTTCTTTGTCCTAAATGGTTTTGGGGATTGTTCCCATTGTCAATTTCATCAGGCTTACTACTGACTTGCTTTTTGACCAAGGGCAAATCCTTTACTGTCACACCGACTAGACAGGTTGAGAAAGGCTTTTCTGGTTCTGAATTAGACAAACATGATATCCAAACCTGATGCCTTGGCTTAAGTCACCCAGACATTTGGTTTTGGTTGTTCCACAGGCAAATCTGCACTACAAGAAGCAATTAAATCCACCAACCAACACCAGCGTATCATTGGATTTTGTTCCATGCTTTTTGTGAGCTAGAAGATCCTCCCATATCCTCTTCAATTTAAAACCTTTGCTTTTGGCCTTTAACTAAAATTTTACCTTTCGAAGTCCAAGAGAGGGGATCTATAACATAACGAAACAAAACCCCATGCTTTTGCCAAAAAAGCTCTACACCAACAATTGACACGTTTCTAAATAGCATAAAATCAGAGTTTGCAGGTTCCACCAATGAAGAGGGAACGTCAGGCATGACCTGTGATCCCTCTGTTCTGCTCATGTCTGCATACTTGAATGAATTGCCATAATTGCTTTTAATCAAGGAGAGTGTATTGGCCTATTTAGGCTTGGAATTTTTCCTTTCCTTTGTGGAAGAGGAAAGTAACAAGTCTCTTTGGCCACCAGCTATTTCACCGCCACTAGTGTGGAGTTATTATTATCCTGGTGGGTATTTTAATAGAGCCTCCAAGGCCTCTTGCCACTGTTATTTTTGTCTATTTTAGGTGGATTCTGCAAGCTGAGGTTTGAGGACTTCCAAGTCTGTTTCTAAATGCCATCTTGCAAAAGCAGAATGAGCTCTCTCCCTTTGGCTTGTTAGCATGTTAGAGCTTGGTTCCGCATGAACCACATTGGATATTGTTCCCTTGATGTCTTGCCAAATTACACAGTAATTCCTTGGCCTGAGGAGTATAAGGAAGACCTGCTGAGTTCCATGGACACTTTCAGCTGCATGGAAGTGAGCATCCTTAGCTTTGTAGAACAAACTGGAGCTCAGCTTAGGTTAGATGCTCTTGAGCAGGAGAAAGGCTGGAATCATCAGATGTTTCCAGAAGCCTGTATGCCCAGAGGGACTGAGTTACAGGGAGCAGCTGGATGTGTCTGCGCATCATGGAAGGGGGTTGCTATGTTAGCATTCAAAACCACATAATCACATAGGGATTATATGCGGTGCTTTTTATTTAAGAGCTCTGGGAATCAGGGTATTACCCAAATCTGATTCCGACCATACATCCGATGATCATGTTTTTATACTCTATTGTTATATAACTTTCATGTTAATTATTAAACTTATATTGTTCTATTGTATACATAGATTTACACTAAGCTTAGCTCCCCTCTGAATTTCCAACATAGTTTCTCATTATTCTTCTTATGGTTATATAATAATTATATTTAATTATTAAACTATCATCACATCTAACAATTATATAATTTATCATGCTGCTTACGCAGGTGCAGTTGATCTGGGAAAGCACAAAGCCTAACATTTTAGATTCTATCTTTAACTTTTTCCAGGGCTCCACTATCATTCTCCCCCCTTTGAAAGCATTTTCACTTCACTACAGGTGTAAATGTTTTCACTTGATACAGTCCTTTATTCCTCAGTTCGTACTTGGTTCTTCAAATCCAGGGTTGATGTACACGTTGTCGTGGATGCTGTTATGAACTGGAAAACCAGAAGATGGTGGGCATGAATCTAGTGTTAGTGCCTTTATTATCCTCTGGTTTCAGGATGTTTTCTTCTGTATCTCTCTGTATCTTTAAGATGCTGTAAACTAACCAAATTGCTAAGAATACAATCAGTAAGATTATCACACTCTCAATGATAGATTTAATCCATGAACTCACATTCCACCCTAATCCTTTAAAGATTTTTCCTAACCAGCTTGTAGCCAAATCCTTTTGCTCTTCTTTTGCTTCATGCTCTATTTGTTTCAACTGATTGATGTCATATTCTACATCTGCAGTTACATTTGGGATATGAACGCAGCAATGATCAACTTGTCCCTTTAAGAATCCACATACTCCATGCTCTTTCAGGAGTAACATATCTAGGGCTAATCGATTTTGTAAAGTCATTTTTGTGGTGGCCTGTAATTGTATATTTAATTCTTTAAATCGTTCCCGGGTGACTCTTGCCAGTCTACCTACCTGACCTGTAAGTTTGTACAGCATCTCTCTACTCATAGTTTGCTATAGGACCAAGCAATGACTCTAGGGCTCATCCAGATTTCACTCCACTAGAGGGTTCTTGCCAAGTGTCATCTGAGTTTTCATTTTCTAGAACTTCTCGTCTTGCTCTTATCTGCAGAAGTTCATGTTTTCCATTAAATGGGGACTTTTTCCAAATTGGACATAAGGTTGGGAGGCCTAAAGTAATCTCCTTTACTTTCCCGTCTACAGGCAGATGTGTTGTCCAGGTACTTGCTGCCCATACAAATTGTCCTGGACCTTGGACTGTAACTCTGGTACACCCTATAATTACTCTATAATTCACTCTGCCTTGTTTATGTTTGATCCCTCTGCAAGCACATCCAATTTGTAGGGCTATTGCCAGGGGGAGCATCTGTTTTATCTCTTCATCATCTGAAGTGCAGTCGTAAGTTTTATTACATGCCCACCAACTTACTTTGTCTGCCCTCATTCTGCTGCTAATGGCAGTGTTCGTTTTTGCTGGATCTGTTTCATTCTCAGGGCCTTCCCACTTAATACACCAAGGAGTGTTTGCCATATATTGGAATCTTTGAAGAATACTCACAGACCACGCACTGTCCCAAGGTTCTATCTGATCTTTCTTATCCTTGGCCTCATGTTTCCATACCACAGTGGTTTCTGTAACATTTTCTCGTCACAGACGTCTTTTCATAAAAATCCTTTCTTTGGGATTTTTTCCTCTTCTGGGAAGCTGAGGCCCCAGAAAGAGAATGTAAACAATAATTATCTGCTGATGTGCAATGCAATAGGTGCACCTGTGATTGGCTCATGTTCCATGTTTACAATTAAGGGCCAATCACAGGACCAAGCTCTCTGGGACAGATTCACAGAGAGCTCTCTTGTTTAGCAGATTCCTATTCTATTCTTAGCTTAGCAGCTTCTGAACTTTTCTCTCTATTCCTTTCAGTATAGTCATAATGTATTATATATCATAAAATGATAAATCCAGCCTTCTGATCATGAAGCCAAGATTCTCGTCTATCTCACCCTGAGGAACCCTTGCAAAACCATGTAACATTTTCTAAATTCTTTTTATAGTGTGGTAAATGGCATTGCCATTGTATGATGCTTCTTGATTCTCCCATAGGGGTTCCTAGTATGCCATCACTTAGAATACAGTCTTTCTCGCTCATGGGTCTCATCCATGTTCCTATTTTCTCCCAAGTTTCCTTGATTGCTTGCCTCGATTCGGTACCTTTTTACATGTAATTGTTTTGTTCTTTTGTATTTCAGGTAGTTTTGATGTTACGATTCCCTACTTTACTGGGTCTCCTGCTGCCTTTGGTATTGGCAGACAGGCAGTTATTCGACTGGTGTTTTGCATTTTGGCAAAATTTTGACTAATCCAATCATTACATTCTCAGCCCGAACTGCATTAGAAACCTTTAGCACCTGTGTTTCTGTTTGTACCTCTCTCTTCATTTTAGAATGAAGAGTGGTTAGTTGATCATTTTGCCTTCCACATCCCAAAAATATTAATAACCATAACGTTAGCACAATTACTGATAACATTCTGAAAGCAATTAAACCCATTTTATCTGCAACCTTTGTTGATTCCAGAGTTCACACAGTCTGTGATCCAGGATGGACTTTCTTCACTCGGGTATAGTGAATCCAGGGGTCCACGCTGGCTACTTTGACTGCTGTAAAGGTGGTCAGTAGTACCTGATGTGGTTCACTCCACTTTTCTTTCAGTGGTTCTTCATTCCAGTTCTTGATGTACACCTTGTCTCCTGGATGTATGTTATGAACTGGGTTCTCGAGAGTCAGTGGTCTATTCCACATGAGGATACTCCGTAGCCAAGCTAAAGTTTTCCTGAGAGACAGAACATAATTATACACTTCCTGCTTTCCTGTGACGTGTACATAGGGGTTAGGCTCAGGAGATTCATATAGTTTCCCATACAATATCTCATACGGACTGACTGACATCCCACTCCTAGGCTTTATCCGAATCCTCAACAGTGCTATTGGCAAAGCCTGGGGCCACTGCAATTTGGCTTCTTGGCATATTTTACTGATTTGCCTTTTTAGTGTCTGATTCATCCTCTCTACCTGTCTACTTGACTGGGGTCTCCACGGTGTGTGGAGGTCTCAAGTTATCACAGCAATCTACTTACCTCTCTTACTACTGTAGCTATGAAATGGGGTCCCCTATCTGATGATACCCCGAGGGGTACCCCGAATCTGGGAATAATCTTCTGTAATAACCATTTAACTGTTTCCTTTGCTTGGTTCGTGCAACAGGGAAGGGCTTCTGGCCTCCTGACAATGTGTCAACCCCCACTAACAGGTATTTGTATCCTCGAGTCCTTGTAGTTCTACAAAATCTACCTGCCAATAGTCTCCTGGCTCTATTCCTATCCAAATTCTTCCTAGCTGTGCCTGTCGCCTGGCCACTGGGTTGTTTTTCAAGCAGATATCACATTTTGACATTACTGATTTTGCCATTGTTAACGTCCGTACTGAAATTAAACTCTGCTTTAGCAATTTTACCAATGCCTCTGCTCCCCAGTGAAATTCATTATATTTAATTTGTAGAACTTCTCTCATTATCAAGGGGGGGTACCACTATTTGTCCTTGTGCAGTCACATACCATCCCTCTGAATTCCTTTGTGCATTTAGCAAACGTGCCAGTCTCTCATCTTCTACTGAACATTTTGGTTTTGGAGGCAAATTGAATTGGGATACATTAAGCTTCAAAGGTCTCAATGCCATTGTTGTTTGTACCTCTCGAGCAACCTTTCAGGCTGCCCAGTCTGCCTTTCGATTTCCTTCACAGAATTTGGAGTTTCCTGATTGGTGTGCTTTGCAGTGTATGATTGCCACTTGTTCAGGTTTTTGTACTGCCTTTATCAATTGCAGGATTGCATCCTGATGTTTAATGTGCGTACCCTGAGAAGATAACAGTCCTCTTTCTTTCCACAGTGCTCCGTGTACATGCACCACTCCAAAAGCATATTTTGAGTCAGTCCAGATATTTACCTTTTTCCCGTCACTTAATTCTAGTGCCCTGGTTAAAGCAACCAGTTCTGCCTTCTGGGCAGATGTATTTGGTGGTAATGCCTTTGCCTCCACTACTGCATTGACTGTTGTTACCGCATATCCAGCGTATCTGGTTTCGTTTTCCACGAAGCTGGTCCCATCTGTAAACAGCTCCCACTCTGGCTGCTCTAGTGGGACGTCTTTCAGGTCTTCCCTTGCTGAATAGGTGTACTCTATAACTTCTACACGGTCATGTTCTAATGGGCCTTCTTCAGTTGTGGTATCTAGGAACAAAGCTGGATTCAAAAGATTAGTTGTTTTTATTGTGACATCATCCTGCTCAGTCAGGACTACCTGGAATTTCATCATCCTGCTGGGAGATAGCCAATGGCCCCCCTTTTGTTCTAAGACAGTGGTTACCATGTGTGGTACATAGACATCTATGTGCCTTCCCATAGTAAGTTTCCTGGCTTCTTGTATCAGGATCACAGTAGCTGCGACTGCCCGCAGACATGGGGGCCACCCGGCACTTACGTTGTCGAGTTGTTTGGAAAAGTAGCCCACCGGCCTTTTCCAGCTTCCCAGACATTGGGTCAGGACTCCTAGTGCTAGGCGCAGCCTTTCATGTACAAACAGCTGAAAATCTTTAGACAGATCAGGTAACCCTAGTGCTGGAGCAGTTGTCAGTGCTTCCTTAAATTTTAGGAAGGCTTCTTTCTGTGGTTTGCCCCAGGTGAATGGCTGCGTCTTCTGAGCTTCATACAGGGGTTTCACAATCAGTCCATAGTCCTTGATCCACAAGCGACACCATCCTGCCATCCCGAGGAAGACTCACAGCTCATGTAAATTCTGGGGCTTTGGAATAGCACAAATAGCTTGGATATGGTTAGTACCTAGTTTTCATTGCCCTTGTGAAATTTCACACCCCAGGTAAATCACAGTCTGTTGTGCATTTTGTGCCCTTCCTCTGGATACTTTATAGCCTCCCATTCCCAGTGAATTTAAAATCTCAATGGTTACATTTATACAGGTTGCTCTTTCTTCTGTAGCTATTAGTATATCATCAACATACTGCAACAATAATTGGTCTCTTGGTACTTGCCCATTTTCAGTCCAAATCTCCAGTTCCTTTGCCAGTTGGTTTCCGAATAGGGTCGGCGAGTTCTTGTAGCCTTGTGGGAGTCATGTCCAGGTCAGCTGGGTCTTTCTTCCGTTCCCTGGGTTCTCCCACTCAAAGGCAAACAGTTTCCTACTTTCTTTGCCAAGGCGGATGCAGAAAAAGGCATCTTTTAAATCAATTACGGTAAACCATTTATATATCTCCTTTACGGATGTTAGCAATGTATAAGGATTTGTTACCACTGGATAAATGTCCTTTGTTATTTTATTTATTGCTCTCAAATCCTGCAGTAATCTATATTCACCATTTGGCTTCTTTACTGGAAATATCAATGTATTAAATTCTGATTCACATTCTTCTAAAATTCGGTATTTCAAGAATTTCTCAATAATGTTTACTGTTCCTTGCCGTGCTTCTTGTTTTATGGGATACTGTTTGACTTGTACAGCCCTTGCCCCTTCTTTTAACTCTACATGCACTGGTTGTGCCAATTTAGATTTCCCTGGTATATCTGTCTCCCATACAGAGGGAATCACGGCATCTTCTACCTCCCTAGGGATAGGCGGAACAGGTTTCTCTTTGATCATTAATATCTGTCCTGTCTTTGATTCAGGCATTTTCATTATAAGCTCTCCATTTTCAAAGGTTATTACCACATCAAGTTTCACTAGCAAATCTCTCCCTAAAAGCGGAATTGGACACTCGGGTAAGTATAAAAATTCGTGTGTTATAACCTTGTTTCCAAAACACAAATCTAGGGGTTGCAGGAATGGCTGTTTTTCCTCTTTCTCTGTAGCGCTGACTATTGTTGTTTCCTTGTCCCAATTTGTCCTTGCAAATCATTCAATACAGAAAAAGTAGCTCCTGTATCTATTAGAAATCTGACCTCGTTATGCCCTAACTGTATATTTATAACAGGTTCCTTAACTTTTCTACCGGTTCTATGTCTAGTCAGCTGGTATACTCCCCCAGGACCATCTCCTTGGTAACCTGCCAGAACTGATTGTCCTGGTCAAACTGGTTATTCAAGCTTGGACAATTTCGCTTCCAATGCCCCTCCCGCTTACAATACGCACATTGATTCAGGCTTAACCCCTGGGTAACTGGTCCCCTACCCCGACCATTCCTGTTACGCCCCCTGAAATTTGGGTTCCATTCTCCTTATATTACTGCCAATAGATTCTGCTGCTGCCTTTTACTAGCTTCTTTTTCACGATTGTTATATACCTTCCAAGCAACCTCAAGTAACTTATCCAAATTCCTTAGTTCTTCCCATTCTAATTTTTGCAATTTTCTATGAATGTCATCCTGTGATTGGCCCAAGAATATGAGAGCGAGCTGAACCTTTGCTTGCTCTGTATCCATTTGGAGGTCTGTGTATTTCCTTGCTACCTCCTTAAGCCTTTCCAAAAATGCAGTGGGAGATTCCTTCTTTTCCTGTCGAACCTCATATTGTTTGGACCAATTTATAGTTTTGGGCACAGCATTCTGAACTCCTATTTGGATCCACTCTTGATATTTCTGTAATTTCCTCATATCGCAAAATAAATTAGAGTCCCAATTTGGATCCTCAATTGGGAAATTCACATCTAAATTCCCTGTTACCAGCCCATTTCTAATATCTTCTCTTGCCCTCTCTTTGGCTGCCTTAAGTACCATTTCTTTTTCAGTAGAATCCATCAGAGTATCTAATATTACTTGTATGTCATCCCAGTCAGGATTTTGAGTTTTTATAACCATTTTTACTACGCATGCCATTTTATCAGGATTTTCTCTATAAGTTCTGGCTGACTGTTTCCAAATAACTAAGTCTGCCGGGGAAAAAGGCACTTTTACAAATACTGGCCCTTCCACTCTGACACCTTGTTGCAAGGGGGCAATCACAGTCCATTTTTGTGTGCTTATGCCTTTTCTAAGCACAACTGGGGCAAGCTTTGCCCAACCCCGGGTTCTGTGGGTTATTGGGGTCCCTGATTCATTACCATTGCTATCTTTTTCACTTTCATACCTCTTTCCCCTTTCTATCACAGTTAGGTTTTGTTCATCTTCCGAGGAAGAGGGATCAGGTGACGATGGGAAAGGAGGAAAAAGAGGTAAAGGTGTACTCGACAAGATGGGCTCAGGACTAGGTGGGTGAGGAGCAGGTAGTGGGATAGGGACAGATGAAACAGGTGAAACAGGTGGGATAGGGTTAGGTTCCCTTGTTCCTATTGCAGCTACTTGTAAATCAATATCTGTATAATTTTCCCTACTCAGGCTTTCTCTTAACGCCTAGTGTTCTAAACAACGTTCCTCACAAACCCCACACTTTGCCGATGTTTTAACCACTAATAATCCACATTCATCCTGCCATTCTGGCTTTCCCCGTAAGTAGAAAAATAGATCAACGTATGGGACTTCATCCCATTTTCCTTCTTGTTTACAAAACTACATTAACTGCGAAATAGTGTTATATTGCAGAGTGCCGTATTTTGGCCATTTTTCACCTTTCTCCAAGGCATACTCTGGCCACCATGAATTACAGTAATCAAGCAACTTAGTTTTATGTAATTCTTCCCCAAAGTTACCTTGTTTCCAATGTGCTAATAAGCACCCCAAAGGAGAATTTTGCGGGATAGGGGTGTTACTGTCCAAAATCCCTTTAAGTTTCTCCATTTCAAATATACCACAAACTGCCAAACCCGCACCGCTTTCGCGATTGTCTTATGGAATGACACCATACTAGGCTTGTACCACCAAGAATTCCTTTAGCCCAACCAAGCGTAGCTTTCACTGCGTCTTATTGGCAGGCACCCAAAACCAAAGTAAAAAAGCACCTTACCTTTCTCTTGGGGATGTTGTGAGTGGCGGGAGCGGTTGTGGCTGATGGGCTCCCCGAGAATCCCTCTGTGCTGGCTGGAGTGTGATCGAGTCGCGACCTCGCTCAGCAACACTCACAAGGGAACCATCTGGGTCGCCAAAAAGTTAGCATTCAAAAACACATAATCACGTAGGGATTATATGCGGTGCTTTTTATTAAAGAGCTCTGGGAATCGGGGTATTACCCAAATCTGATTCTGACCATACATCCGAGATGATCATGTTTTTATACTCTGTCGTTATATAACTTTCATGTTATATAACGATAGAGTAAAATTTATTATTAAACTTATGTTGTTCTATTGTATACATAGATTTCAGCTAAGCTTAGTCCCCCTCTGAATTTCCAACATAGTTTTTCATTATTTTTCTTATGGTTATATAATAATTACATTTAATTACTAAACAATCATCACATCTAACAATTATATAATTTATCATACTGCTTACGCAGGTGCAGTTGATCTGGGAAAACACAAAGCTTAACATTTTAGATTCTATCTGTAACTTTTTTTCCAGGGCTCCACTATCAGCTGGACAGCTCAAGCCTTACCACAGGCCAACACTCCCCAGCCATTCTCATGCAACACTTTGCTTTGGGTTTCAAGTTGTTCCCACTTGTCTGTCTGTGAAGATGCCCCTAAAACCACCATGCAAGCCTTGTATAACTGGTGTTACATTTCCAGAAATGAAGAACAGAAGCTCAAACCCAGCAAAGTTTCTAAGGCGGTGGTTTTTAGAGAGGAACTTAAACCCACTGTGCAGTTTCTTCTCACTGGCAAAAATGCCTGAAATCTGGGCATGAGAGCATGTAAAGGCCACAGAATCTCTTCTGTTCCTTCTGCAGTGCTGCTGAAACCCTCAGTGACCATGTTTCTCCCCTAGCCCAAGGCACTTTATCCCACGTCACCAAGCCAGAGCCTGGTGATGTGGAGAGCCTGCCAAAACCTCCCAGTGTTTCCTGCCACTTTGTGGGATGGACCTACTATTAATGTACTGACTTGAGTAGCCAAATGAGTAGAAGGTGACCAAAGGGATGAAAATTCTCTTTCTGATTTGATCATGGGAAGTTTTCCTTTTCCACAAAAGGAAAGGAAAAATTTTCAGACTGCTGAGAGACAGAGCTGCAAGTGGCTCCTGTGTGCCCAAACAGACATTTTCATCCCAATACATTTGTGCAGGCATCTTAATGTGTCTATGTTGAAGATGAGATTGTAAATGTTTGTTTCCTAACCTGAGGAATACGTGGTGCATTTCCTTTCTTTTGTTCCAATTACCATTGTTTTCAAGAACATCACAGAAAGCTTGATGAGTTTTGTTCTATGGCAGCTGTGCTTAAAGGACCAACAAGCACTGAGAAATTATTTTCATGTACTAATCCTTGGAATTAGTTACTATAGCAAAGTCCCTCTTCCAAAAAGCCTGTCAAGCTGATGTGAATCCTCAGAGAAGCAAAGGAATTTTTGCTCATGTAATTCCCACTAACTAGGTCAGTCAATGGAATCAAGGCAAGATCTGCTGAATGTTGGAAAAGCTGTGGCTGCATCAGGGTTTGGGTTTTTGGTTGGTAGAGGAAAGTAATCTCTGGGTCTCTGCCAGGGCAGTAACTGCCACTGAAGAACAGAGGTTAACCAAAGGGATCTGGGAGAACACCTAGAGATGTGAAAGCAGCAGGTAGAGCCTCGTATTTCCTTTTTATCCAGGCTAAACAACTGATAGCCACAGTAGGGACCCCCAAAGCTGCGACAGGCTAAGCTCCTCTCGGCTTTGCTGTGTGATTTCCTGAGCCGCTGCCTGCAGACAGACGAGCAGCAGCACTGCTCTGCCAAGGAGCTCCTGAAGGTAAAATGTGAAGGGGCTGCAGGTGAAACAGGCTCTGAGGGATGGGCTCCTCCTTCACTGAAGTCCAAGGCATCAGATGAGCCCCCTTCCTCCTCACCTCCATTCTTGGTGCTCTTCAAATGAAAATGGTGAGGAATCCTAGACTGGGTTGGGCTGGCAGGGCCCTGTGAAGGTCTTCTGGTGCAAGTGTCCTGCAATTACCAGGGATATCTTTAAAGAGATCAGGTTGCTCACAGCCCTTTGCCACTTGACCTGGAATGGTTCCATGGACGCGGCACCAACAAGCTCTTGCAAAGACCTGTACCAGGGTGGCACCATGCTCCAAGTAAAGAAGTTCTTCTTTAGACTGACTCTGAATAGATCTCCTTTATGTTTAAAAATATTTGCCAAAATCCTCTTGTAACCGGCCCTGTATAAAAAGTGTCCCCCACTTTCTTCAAAGCCACTCTGAAGTCTTGGAAAGTAACTTTGCATTTCTTGAGAGGAGAGGTGCTCTGCTTCCTGACTGTTTCTGTAGCCCTGTTTTGTAATTTGGTGGGATGTTTTATTTTATCTAATGGCAAAAGAATTGAAGTAGAGCAATGCAAGGTACAGAGACATGAAATGGTGGTGCAGGAACCCAAGGAAGCCAGTCCCAGCTAAGCAGTCAGAGATTTGGCTGTGGGCAGCAGGGGCTCTGGGAGGCTCACTGTGAGCCTCTGAGGGGCTCTGGTTTGTGCCCCCTAGCCCATCCTTAGAGGTTTCTGCCTCGCAAACAGGGACAGCTGGGAGGGATTTGTCCCAGCCCCATCTGCTGCCTGGCACACTCAAGTAGACGGGAACTGTGCCAGGGTTACTGCCAGGTTGTGTGGTAGAGAGGGAACTGCAGGGCCCAGTGCCACTGGGCTGGCCCTGCTGGGAAGGAAGGTGCCATCCAGCACACGAGGGGCAGGGCATGGAAAGGTGGACATTGCTCTATCTCCCTGTGGGAATCAGCACAGTGCCTGTCTTGCATAGGCAGGGACCCATGTGAGTCCTTGGAGTTTCCTGAAAGGAAAAAAGCCTAGGGACAGAAAGCACCATTTCTAGAGCACTGGCAGGGCAAAAATCCCAGGGAGATGAAGACATCACAATAAACAGATGAGTGGGATTCTGGGCCTCCTTTGCCTGTGATGGCAAAGTCTTGCACATGACAACTGGGGAGCAGATGGTCCCATTGTTCTACTTTCTGGGTCTTTTTAGGACCCAGAGGAATCCTGATGGAGGCTGTGAAGCACTGAGCTTGGAAAGTCATCGTTCAATGTTCTTTTTTGTTTTGTATTTTTCTGTGGACAGCATCCATTTGTAATTTCAGCCAAGCCAGCGTCCATTTTGGCATCACTCATCAACTCAATCAAGATGTAGAAGGAGTAGAAAAGAAGAATGTAATAATCAAGATGTTATCTCCATAACGAACTTAAGAGTAGGATTGTAGAGTATGATTCTAGAGTAGGATTGTTGAGTAGTTTTGATTTATAGAGTAGGTTTATAGTAAAGGTTTATAGAGTAGGATTATTATTAAATAAAGTTTCGGAAACATCAGCTCATTTGGAAGATTCTCCTCCTTCGGACCCCTTCAGATAGCTCAGCATTTTCTTCTGAATTACCACTTGTTTTTTACTGATGCTAAGTCACACTTACGGCTTCTTTGGTGTGGTTCGTAAGTGGAGAAGGTTGTTCTTTATTCATCCCCTCCAGACCACACAGCCTTTGTAATATGGCCCACTGGCTGGTTTTGGCACAGCTGTGGTATTTGTAGTTGAGGCAGAAAAGGTAATGGCATTTGCAGGAAAAATCAAAGAAGGAGTGGGGCAGCCCAAACACCCTGTGTGGATTAAGGCCTTCAGTCATGACTCGAGCATTGGGTTTCCTGCCACTTGGATTTGTATCCCTAAATGCAATGTCTTTGGTGGAAGGAGAGACTTGCTCAAGTGAGAAAGCAGAAAGGTCAGAGAGGGTGCTTGGGAAGGTCTCCTGTGGTGCAGAGCTGTCAGCGCCTGTGAGGTGAGAGCGGGCCCGGCCTTGACCAGGGTGGAGCCCCAGCAGAGCGCCGGCAGAGGCCGGAGCAGGCTGAGCCCCGGCAGAGGCAGGCTGGAAGGAGGCCCTTGGAGCTGCAAGAGGCAGCAGCCGGGCCCTGGGTGCCTGTTCCTGGCAGCAGGCGAATCCTCCGCTCTCAGAGCCCAGGTGGCAGCTGGCAGCTGCCGAGGGGAAGCGCAGCCGTGCTGGGCACAGCCCAGCCTGGAGGCATTGGCCTTCTGGAGTGTGCCCAGGAGCAGAGAAAGGTCCAGGACAGCCGAGGGCCACTGGGCTGCCTGAGGATTTCTGCTCTTCTGCCAACTGCCCTGCAACTCCTGGCAAAGGTCAGCAGTGTGTGCAGCACTCTGGGCACCGGGGCAGGGAGCCGGGCTGCTCGGCAGGCTGGAGCACAGGGCAGCCTCCTTCAGGCCCGGCTCTTGTGCCAGGGGAAGCGAGGCCAGCGTGAGGCAGGGACAGCTTGGCAGGGCCCATCTGCAGGAGCCAGCGCCTCACGCAGCTCTGGGAGGAAGCGCCTGCAATCCTGCAGTTCTGCACTGAGCCACAGCAAAGGTGTGAGTTGCAGAGTGTTTTGCAGTAATATTCAGGTCCACCAGGCCAGCCTGCTTTGTCTTCTCTGGCATACAGCAAGCGCTGTGCAATGCAGCTCTGAGCTACTGGGAGAGAGGGAGTTGGGGACGTGCCTGAGGATTTTGCTTGAGTAGTGAACTGATTAGGAAGGGAGCAGAAGAGTTGCAGTTGGCAATTTGTGTTTTCTTCACTAATTTCTGAAAGAAAGTGATAATGTGTTGCACATAGGTAGAGGAATTAGAAAAGAAAGGCCTTATAAATTCAGGCCATGCTATGGTAAATTCCCAGCTGGCCTGTTAAAACTTCTATGTGCAGCTAGCTAACTTCGCATGGGAATAGTCCTAATGTTGGAATCCATAAAGTTAGAGGGTTTTTAGGAAATGGTTAAAAAAGTATAGGCCTCAGACTGAAGTTTTGTTAGCATTGCAGATACAGCAGAAAATTTTCCCAAGCAGTAGAGCATACGTGACAAATAACAATAGGCCTCTGTAGAATTGGCTTTAGGATGGCAACAAGGTTATTTAATGTATATCTTTAGAAGATTAGCATGAATAGAGCTCTGTTCTTTGTCTCTTATGAACCAGTCTTTGTTTTAACTACCATTATGTGTGTTTTATAAGATTGGATAGAATGCTTGTCAATATGTGTTGTTCTATGTATGAGTGGCTGAAATCTAGACTGAGATGGTTTTATGTCATTCTGTAATACCCCACCTTCCTTGGCATTCCCTGTGGATCAGCGAGCTGTTAACATCCTGTCTCCATTGTCTAACAATGTCTTGAGACTGATGTGCTTAAAATAATAAAAGAAGCTCTTCACTGGTCTGGTTTGTTCAGTGTTGTCCATATTTGGACATTCTGCCACAGCAAATGGGTTCCTTTTTTAAGACATGGGTTCCTGACACAATTGGACATATATCCTCCCTTATATACCTGAACCCTACATCCTAAGAATGAATGCAGTTAGCACAACAAGCTATTGTGCTAAGAAAACTGTTTACATCTGTAATAAACAAGAAATCTGTCCCATGAGGTTCCATGAAAGAAAAATGTAAACACCTGAGTGTGTCTTAAAAAGAGAGTCTTAGCATGTACACACCAAAACACCTTCTAAGCAATGAATTGTGTGGCAAGGAAACAACCAGCCAGCTGGAGTTAAACACAAGGTCTGTGAAAACAATATAAAAATGAGTTATGTGAATAAAGAATTGGCTTTCCCTGCATGAAGAAACTGAGTCCCGGCTGCTTTATTGACACAGCTGTTGAAGTGTGAGCCTATTTCCTGTTTTACTTCCCAGTCTCTTCCCAGGTGTGGCAATACCTCTCTCCCTTCCCCCTCCCCCTCACCCCCTTGCTGAGTGAGTTCTGTCAATCAGTCTTAACATTCCAGCAAGGCCATCATGTGGTTAGTCAAGTTCAAAGGATGTCCCTCAGGCTGGGGGTCATTGGCCTGTCTAAGTGTCTCTCGTTCCCTGAGACCCTCCTCCTCCCACCTGGTTGGTGCTCACCTCTCCCTTCCCCTTCCCCTGTCCCTGGGCCTAAATTGAGCCAGGACTATGTGCTGAGTATTCTGTTGGAGCTGTTACCAAGATTCAGATGTCTGTGACCATGGAATAAAACTCTGGATTAAACCCTCTGCAGAATCCGTCTCCTTTTCCTCTTCACCCTCACCTGAAGCCTTTCCACCTGAGGTAAACTAAGTTTCTACAAGCTTGGGTTTGTTTCAGTGCACAGCTGCAACATCCAGCCAGCCAAAAGTGTCTCTGAGACACTCTGAAATACCACAGTTGCTGCCTTTGGCCCAGCAGCAAGGGTCAGACGAGCCCAGGCACAATCTACCTGGTAATATTGGGATCTTATTCCAATACACAGCAATGTGGCTTCACTCAGCAAGAGCACTTTGAGGGTGTATTGATGAAGGGCTTGTGTTAGATTCCCAGAATAGGAAGGAGAGGCGTTAAGTGTAAAAAACGGGGCTCAGTCTTGTGAATTCCTTTAGCTTTAACAGGAGTGCCGAACCCTGTATTCCCCCAATTACTGCAAATTTTCCTTATTCAATCCTTTGTTAGGGTTTAATAAACCTTTAAAAAGTTAAAAGCAAGAGTCTTTTCTCAGATGTGTAATGCTGTGGGCCATTTCTTTGGTGTGGTTTCCTTTGCTTGGGTCCCATCTGAGTGCTCAGTTGGGGTCCAGGCTGTAGGTGCTTTGTGCACTCTTGGAGTAACTCTTGGATCCCTTGAACAACAGGATTTGGCCCATAAGGGGAATCTGTGCTGGTTTTTGAGAGAGGAGAACTTCCCAGGCTATTTTCTGTTTGCTGTGGGGAAGGTTGGTTATTGCTTGGCATAAATTCACAGACCAACACAGAGCATTTGCTTTGTCATGTTGGGGCACGGTTGCCACCTCGTCGTAGTGACATCAGAAGCTTGCCTTGGTGCACGCAAGGCCTGAGTGTCAGAGCAGCCCTAGGCCGTGCTCAATGCAGGAGAATCCTCCTGATTGAAGCATTTGTCAGTGGGTACTTGCATACTGACAGAAGTCTTGCTTTTACCGATGCTGAAGCACAGCCTGCGAACTTGCAGAGCAGTGCTACAATGATTCACCATCTCGCTCCTGCACTTTTTACTGCATATGGTGTTTCCTTTTCCATCTATTATGTGACTCACTTCGCAGGTAAGTAGAGGTTTTCCCTGGGTGTATCCTAACCTGGCTTTTGTATGTCTTCCTGCTCTTTCTCAGCAACTGAGATTCTGATTTTGAAACAGAGAGAACACTAGGAGGCCACTGGTTTGGTGAAGCTCCTGGTCAAGACATTCAGCTAAAAATGGGGTGTCTGTAGCCACAGGGGCAGCATTTGCAAAGGAACCTGCAGGGCTTCTGTTCCCTCCACAGGAGAGTCTGTAGCAACAGAGTCTGTCATTTCCTCAGTTTGCTGGGACAAGCAAGACAGCTCGAAAATGTAGTCTAGGAGACCTTCTTGAAAGATCTTCCAAAAACTCTGATGTTGTTCCCAGAATTCAGGGAAAGCTTCTTTCTTTCTAAATTTTCCCCTGAAAGGGGGTTTGACTAACTTGACCCTTTACTGAGTGCTAAAATCGTGATCTTCCCTTTGCAAGGAAGTGCAAACTCCAAAGCAGTGAGTGTCTGCTGCAAAACCCTGGAGCTGCTGCTGTGCTGTTTCACATAAGAACTGCCACAGCTCAGGGGGATTTTGGGAAAGCTATTTTAGGCAACTGTTTCCAAAAAGTTAACGAGAATTAGTGCATGCAACTGATTTTAAAAAAAACAAAGTACCTGAGGAAGAGGATAAAAAAAGCTGCTTGATGTGTTTCATAGAACAGGAGCACCGAGTGTTACAATGAATCTGCATTCTTTGGTTTTGTTTGTATTCATTTACTGGCAAAACAGGCCAAAGCGTAGGCACAAGCAAGAATATTGTCCTGATCTCCTGC